>NC_135260.1:16505961-16815769 GCF_964204865.1 Styela clava | reverse complement strand
GCAGGGGTTCAATATCGTAGAAAATATTTGAATTCTCCTTTACAATGCTTTGAAATGCAATGAAATAAGGAAATAAAATTCATATGTTATATTCAAGAGATGCATCAATGCCTGATTTTTATAAAGATGCATCAATGCGTGATTTTTGTAAAGATGCATCTTTTTAATGAAAATCTCTCATAATTTGACAAACCATGCAAAAAAGGCAGAAGGCAGAAACCTGGATTCCTTCATTTACTATGCTATCCAACAAGTGCTATCCAAACAAAGAAATTGCCAGTCGATTAGTAAACGAGGTGATTTGAGATTGTGGCTGACGAAAATGTCACTAAAAATTAAAAAAAATATCTCTGGAAGATCACTGAGATAATATATCTCATTGAAAACACTATAAACTATGATTTATGAATGAAGTTGTATATTTTACTGTATATATTACTGCGACTAAAAAGTTTGGGAAACCATGATAATTTACAGTTACATTTCTGAGCTTAGTCGGTTCTTTTTTATAGTATCATAGAGAACCACTTAAAAACTGCATATAATACGTCCCAAACTGCCAACTATAAGGAGACCGGAATCATATTTTGAGGTTAATCAAATTTGATTAGTTTTTTCGGCACTCAAAATTATTTTAAAGATAGGGACAAAATACGAACGATTGTAATTTCCAATATTGGAAAAAAAAATTGTTGATATATTTTGCATTAATTATCTTATATAATATCGTCACATACCGAGAAAAAGAAGTATTGGGCTCCATCGGTAGTTTTAAAATAGACAAAAGGTACATCGCGCGAACAATTTACTGTGTTTCGATTTCAGTTACTATATTGTATGGTTGTACACATTTTATAAAAATCCTAACATAACACAAATTTACAATGTCTAAAAAGCGTTTTCAATTTGCTACGAGACTGCTGAAACAAAACTTATGGTGAAATCTTCCGTTTTAGAATTTAGTTTTGATATTTTATAATGCCGCTTTTCAATCAAAAAATTGGGTTGCGGATTCACCTCTTTATCATTTATTCTCAGCTTCTCTTCACCGATTTTTATAATATAGTATTCTAACTTGTTTCGCACACTGAACTCTTAGTTTCGCACAAGAAAAACAAGTTATCGTCGTCCTCGTAGATTGTAAAACAATACAGGCATATGCCAAAAAAAATTGTGATTCAGAGAGAATAAGCACATAAGTTGTTCCTTCTCGGCGCTATTGACCTAATTTATTTGACATAGTATTTTTAAAGTTATTTTATTTGTCAACCACTAAGCCCTAAAGCTTCTCTTATGGATTTTTAAAAGCTTGTGCTAGAATTCTATTCAGCAATATATCTTTGAAACACACTCCAAAAAAATTTCTAAAAAAAAATTGGACCTTGAGAAATTCTGTGTACAGTAGAGGCAGTTGTGTTTTTCCTAACACAACATTACCGAAACGCCTATTATAGCATAAATGGTTATTACTCTGAAATTCACAATTGTATTTACAGGTGTATCAAGTTCAAGGCTAAAATTACTGATTTTGATGACGTCACAGCTCTTATTATTACTGCACAGACCACCCCCAACGCAAAAAAAATAAATTTTTTCGACGGAAATGCGCGTAGAACGGCGTAAACAATCCCATAAGCGCATTTACGCGTTAAAATTACCATTAATTTTACGTTTTTTTCAACTACAAAAAATCTCCATACTTCTGCCAACTATGGAGCAGTCGAAATCATATTTATCAAAACAACACAGCGCCAGGGATGGTCAGGGATAGTATATATGACTGAAAATACATGCTAAACCAACAATAAGTCATAATAAAGGAGTGTTTCCTGTCTGAGCTGAGTCGACATTTTCAGACGTCTGACAGGCGATTTTGAAATCCACGCTATTTATAGAATTCGCACTTTGCGTCACTCATATCAGGCGATAACGTCAACAAAGAGCTAAGAGCGATACTAACAGTAGTTTACCGAGCACAAAATTAAGCGTAAATATTCTCTCATATGAGCTTAGCCGCTGTAAGAGGGGTTTTAATAAAAACACGTCACGCTGACGAAAACTATCGGCGATTCTACCAAAATGCCATCGCGTAGGTTATTAGGACTTTTTCAGTATTCTAAGAACACCAAAAGCGTGTTCGACCCCAAATTTGATATGTTTTTTTAAGTCTACAGCTTAATATATTTAATTTATCTATAAAATTCAGATTTATTTATGTCTGGTATTAACCCCATTAAAAATTTTAGCATTTAAATTAGGTAAAGTAATTTCAACTCACTTAGGAATAGTAATAGATAAAAATTTCAAAATTTATTGTGGGTATCCGTGAATAATGGTGACGAGTGTAGATTAGGAAGATTCAAAAGAATTTGATAACATACTTGCTCTTTAGACTCGAAGCAGCCACCTCTCACAGTGATGCATAATCGGACAAATAACTCCGCACGTCTTTAGATATAATAATGAATTGTCTTTTCCGCTTTCAAGAAGTGTTTCAGAAAGCTGAAATTTATATAAGATAATGAAATGTAGGTAAATTTTGTATA
This sequence comes from Styela clava, assembly GCF_964204865.1. NCBI lineage: Eukaryota > Metazoa > Chordata > Ascidiacea > Stolidobranchia > Styelidae > Styela > Styela clava. Next base: position 16,813,223 of record NC_135260.1, on the reverse strand, counting down.
ATAATGATTTGAATTGAACAGAAAATGTAATTTGACAGGAGCACAGAGAAGCTATGAATATACTTTAGATCAGTGTTTCCCAACCCGAGTCCGCGGTCTCAAATGAGTCCGCGGAGCAAAATCTCGAATAGTCCGCGGAGCGTTTGAATGAGTCCCCAACGAGCAATAAATTTACTGCGAGCCGCAAACGTTTTTGCGAAACTTAACTATCAGCCAAGTTACGATTTACATTAGAATTTACATAAAACATAAAGGCAAGTTTATTCACATAACACTATTCGAGTCAATAATTACTGGTCAATGAGTAGAACTTGGCATATATTCGAATAATCAACTATTAAAATAGCAATTTACTATTCGAAAATTTGGTGACAGGTGACGCGTCTCTTAATCAAACGATTGGATTTCACAACTCACTTGCGGATTTCCGACGAAAACACACCTTCGATAGAGTTCGCGAGTTCGAACAACGAGGAATAATTTTTTTTCTGGTAGGTGTCAATGGTGGCAACCCAAATTTTCTAAATTAAAAAGCGGCAATACAAAATACTAAAAATAATACGGATAATAACATAAGTTTTGTTTTATGATTGTCCGCGACCGATTAAAAACGCTTTTTTAGACATTAAAAATCGCAAAGTTTGGATTCTACCGTAGTATACGTACGCACCAGGGCATTTTTTTTTTAGGATTCTTTGCCTTACTGTCTCCACATTGGTACGCATAGTACTGGAGCGCCGTAGGTGTTGTACGAACAACTCAGATTTGTCGAATTCACAAAAATACGTATCAAAACAAAATATAATCGGGCACTTATTTTCTGAGTAGAATTGCTTTTATTTCGTCAGTACAATTGCAGATTGAAATCATCACAATTAACTTAATAGTAAAGCCAAGGCCATGAATATGTGTTTTTGATTTACTAATAAACTTTTCAATATATTTTTATAAGTGCTAAATCAAGTTGTACTTTCCGGAACTTTATAGCAGAAAGCAGGATTTTACTAACGGCGATAACAAATTCGCAAGATCGCAAAAAATATGTACAAAACTATCATCTTGTCGTAAGTCGACGCAGTCGCGAGTTACCACGAACACAATTAAATTAAAACAGAAAGACATTTTAAATTCCTGTCGTTGTCATGGACTGAATATTGTGCGACAGAAACGGCCATTATACTATATACTACATATATAATATACTACATATATAATGCAATGCAATATTGTGTCTCGACTATTGGGCGGGAACGAAAAAAGCCTAATTTCATTTCTAAAAAATGACCCCCGCCTGATTCACTGGGCCGACTCAATAGCCAGAATAAAACGGTAGTTGTGCGAATCATGTTATTATGAAATTTTGAGGTTGTAATTTATAGGAAATTTCATTTGACAGACGAAACAATACTAAGCTTATACTCAATATATGAAAAGCAATAATTTGTCTGTATATTTCCCGAAAAAAATACAATATATCATTTATTTATAGACATGTAAATTGAAAGATTTCGAATGATTTGGTTACATACTTGCTCTTCAGACTTGATAGGCCTCCATCTCACTCAGTGATGAAAACCTGACACTTGACGAATTTCTTTTGGTGCAATGAAAACGCTGAAAATCAATGTATATGTCGTGATTTGGTGTAAGCCAATTCTAAATTTGAATTGAACTAAATTTCGTTGAGTCAACTATGGCATTTTCAGGTAGTTAATTTACACAAATGTTATTTGACAGAGACACTGCAAAGCTATGCTTATGTTAAAATGATAGTTAGTTAAAATGATATGTTAGTGTATTATATTGTACCTCATTTTGTATTCTTAAAGTAAGACTCTTTTCTGAATATTTTCTTTAAAAATTTCGTAAGTTTTAATAAAATACGTAACGGGTAAATTTCGATATTTATTTTCATAAAATCCAAAACTTAGAAAATTCGGACGAATAAAAATTCTTCAGCGATTGCCAATAAATTTCAAATATATACTTTATAACATATCAGGTGTAGTTTTCAACTGCACAAATTGTAAATATAAAAATAACAATAAAATACCCATTGTCGTTTTATAACTGTTTCGTGGTGTATATGACTAATTACCTCTGATCAGTAATTTGAAGCATTATCACATTGTTCACGGTTGGGTTCGCAAACTGGGGATCGATATCCAGCAGGGAAGCGCGAAACAAATTTTAGGGATCGCAAAGAGTACACCAGTTTAATACAAGGAAATATATTTATAGTACTTTTTTGGACTTCTGCTTCGAAATACAATTATTAAAACTTGTGCAAAATCTAAATCTTACAATTTCGAGAGAAACACACAAGATCAAATGAGTGGCATAACAATGCTGACGCTGATCGCAAGACGCGAGACGCGGTGCGCTCGCGTCGAATTGTTTAGCATTTTAAACAAAAACAGTGGTGTACAGGAATCATTAGGTGTCGAAAGTCAAATGAAATGTTTAAATAATATTTACTTGTAATATTCCCCGTTCGTTACTTTGTGTCTTTGAATCTTTACCTCTAATACTTCTGCACCTGAAAAAAAGTTAAGATATTGATAAATAAACTATCGCAGAACTGTAGCTAGCATATTCAGTGAATAGCGGGACTGAATCTATCGGATCTTTTGCACAAAGCTCCCGCCACGTTTTAAAATGACATATTAGTAATTATCCATTTGGGGTTAGAAATGATTTAAAAATTCGAATTTCCAGCGCAATCTGCATTCCTAACTTAAACAGGATAATTACTAATTCTCTTATTTTGAACGTTGGTAGGGTCTTTGTACAAAGATCCAATCTATACACAATAATATATCAAAGTAAAAAGGCTACGGCGAATCTCTATTAAACCATGGATTTTGCACTACATTTGCAAAAGTTTTGAAAGTTACGCATTACATTCATGTAAAGCGTACCATGTTGAATGCAGCTTACGTAGTTCAGTGCATTACGTTAATAAGTTTATGTATTGCCACATAGCATTTAAGTTTGGCCTATTTCTGAGGGAACGATGGAACCCGATGTTAGTGAGTTCGATACAAAAGAGAATCATCCATCAATCTACACTTCTGTATTTGGGCAATAATTCCAATTCGTATAGGCCCGAAAACATCTAATTTACCACTTATATAATAGTAAAATACTAGCAATATAATAGCAATGAAAACAATAGGTATAAAGAACATTTAGCTCACCTGAATATTGTTTCGAACTCACTGTCATAACCCACAGTCAGCCTATCCATACATCCTACACAAAATAATCTTGCCACGAACATTTGTGACTGACTAGAAGCGATTTCGCTTGTGGCTTCCCGCGCAAAAATATTTGACGAAAAAAGCTAACTGATTGTTTCTGATTACTTTAATAATTACTCCAGGTTGTCGTTAGGACCCGATCACGCTTCTGACGCGTGATCTCAAAGATGCAGAATGCAAATGACGGTTGGGATTTGCTTCATACACCGTATAATACCTAGTTCACAGTAATATTCTCAGGATATTTTGTACCAAGCCCCACCCCAAAACAACACCCCGCCAACGCTTGAATTAAATAGAAATAGTAATTATTCAGGTAAGGTGAGGGATGTAGATTCAGCCGGAAACTCAAGATTTCAAATCGTTCCTAACTTAAAACCCTAACTGCATAATTACTTATTTTTTATTTTGAAACGTGACAGGGGTGTTTATCTCAGATCACACATTCTTGCAACAGCGACGGGAGCTTAGTACAAAGTATCCAGCAATTCCATTATATTTGTCTGTTTATATTTGTGTAGTAAACGCGCACGTGAATGCCATCAAAAATGTAACCTTCCCACAACTCAATGATAGAATAACGTCGTGTACAAGTTCAGCGTTATATCAATGCATTCTCTGCATTGGCGTACAAATCTTAGCTCATTGACTTGCGCAGCCAAGATTAATTTTAGGTTTTCGTACAATAACGTACCGGCGATGTCGTTTAACGGGAGGTCATAATGTGACGTTGTTTCGATGCCTACTGTATAGTAATTTCTTCGCCCAAACCAAATGGCGGACACATAACATCAGCAACACCATTACTCACGGTTCTATGTGTAAATATTTGTACTGCTTGTTACGTCGAGAATCGCATTCACTTGATTTTTGTATTGACTTAAACATTGCGTCCGTTTAACTTGTGTAGTAATTTATTTGTTATTGTTGACGCCGTAATTTCCCTTGAGTGACAGTCTGACAGTGTGCTTCCACACACTTTGTTACGAAACAATTGAGAGAGTCGTGGCAATTGCTTGCCCATATTATATATACGCTTTGGCCCAGACATGTCTCGCTTAGACAGGGATAGTTTCGGTAATTTGCTTTAGATAGCGCTTCACTTTTGCAGAGAATGGCGCTCGTTTCGTTGTAATTTGTAAATAAGTTGAAATTGTTTAGCGACCTTGACTTTCTGTTTTGACATTAGAACGATTATATAATGTAGATTATGGCCTTTGTGATTGTTTTTCCGGTGACAGCACATTTGAACCTACGTACATTTGAACCCGTACATCTGAACCCGTAATTTGAACCCAGGACAATTGCACCTGTATACTATTGCACCTATGGACATTTGCACCTACGGACATTTGAACCCATACATTTCCACCCGTGGATTTTAGCACCCGCATATAGATTGAACCCGCGGACATTTGAACCCGTGTACGTTTGCACCCGCGTACATTTGAACCCATGTACATTTGCACCCGCGGACATTTGAACCCGTGTACGTTTGCACCCGCGTACATTTGAACCCGTGTACATTTGCACCCGCGTACATTTGAACCCATGTACATTTGAACCCACGAACATTTGCACTCGCGGACATTTAAACCCATGTACATTTGCACCCGCGGACATTTGAACCTACATACATTTACACCCGCGTACTTTTACACCCGCGTACAATTGTACCCACAGACATTTGCACCCATGAACATCTACACCCATGGGCATTTGCATTTACGGATATTGGCGTCTTTACATATACACCCTTATCCTTCCATGCTATATACTATAGTATATAGGATTGGAAGGTACACTTAGGATTCTTTCTCCAAATGCATACGTTGCGAAAACAATCAATATTACCATGGAATTCTCGATTATATACTCGAAGGCTTTATTACAACTATTTTCTATATATTTAAATTATATTATATATTTATATTATACTCCGTCTGTCATTGTCATCGCAATTGTCGATATCATAAGACTCAATGGACAAAATGTTCCGCTGTAGAATGCGAGCCAAAATTGGGGAGTATGATTTGTGCTTTGAACGGTCGACGACTCTTGAAGAGCGCGAGCAAGGATTTTAATTGATGTGTTAGTTCGATCCCGCGCAAAGTTTTTCCTCGCATCAATGCCCTTTTTCCCTCGCAGATAGTTCGATCCCGTGCAAAGTTTTTCCTCGCATCAATGCCCTTTTTCCCTCGCAGACAATTTCAAACTGTTTCTCCAGGACGTTGCAGCTGCGAATATGACAAGTCCCTTTGCGAAAATAAGTTGGAAACATGGCGCCTACATTTTCCAAGACCACAAGAGGAAACGACTTACTGATTTACAAAACCCACGAATATTGTAAGCGAAATGATCGGGTTTCAGATGCTACTCATTGGCGCTGCCGTCAGTTTAGGAAATTTCGATGTATATCGACTGTTGTTACGATCGGTGAAAATGTAATAAAAGAACTAGGATATCACAGTCATTCTGGCGACAGCATTAAGACTGAAGTTGGGATCATCCGTGCAAGATTAAAAGAAGCAGCATCAACACCATCAAATACATCGACAAGATATATTTTAGGTGAAGTATTGAATAATAGATCAACAGATGTACTAATGCGCTTGCCAGGCAAGTCGACTCTGGAGGCCAATATACGCAGAGTAAGGCGACAGAAAAATTGTTCACGTACGAATCCTACAAGTGCAAGCTTTGATATTCCGAGCGAATATTTAGATATCATTTTGCATGACACTGGCCTGGAGGATCGTCATCGGATAATGGCCATTGGAGATCGATCACTACTTGCACATCTAGATAGTGACACATATCTTGGCGACGGTACATTTGATGTGGTGCCCGATATTTTCTTCCAGTTGTATACAATTCACTGTAAAGTGGGCGCACCCTATCCACCATGCGTATATTTCCTATTACGAGACAAGCGACAAGAAACATACGTTCAGATGTTGGAAGTGTTGAAAATCATTTTCCCAAATGCTAACCCCACCAAAATCATTGTTGATTTTGAAATAGCAGCTATCAATGCATTCCATGCACAATTTCCTCTGGCCGATATTAAAGGATGTTATTTTCACCTGTCACAAGCTATAATTCGAAAAGTTGGTTCTATCGGATTAAAAGAGAAGTTTGAATGTTTACCCTCTTTCAATCTGAAAATTAGAAGTTTGGCAGCTCTGGCTTTTGTTCCCATTAACGAGGTTGCCGAAGTCTTGCCTTGCGACACCTTCGAAGATTCGCCCGAATGCAATCAATTTTTGCAATATTTTGAATCTACCTACATTCGTGGACCTCAAGTGGGTTCACGTCCAAGAGAAGCAAGATTTCCCCCTCGATTGTGAAACTATGCCAAAGAGATTGAAATGATGCCTTCGGCCTCAAGAACAACAAACGCTGGAGAAGGATTTAACAACGCCTTACAAGGAATGTTCCGATGCAAACATCCGAGTATATGGGGTTTGCTGAATGGCCTACAAAATAACATTGCGGTCCACAAACTGACTGCGGCAAATGCTCATGTAGGAGTTACGGCCCACCAAAGATCAAAGTATGTACAACTTGCTGTTAGGTTGTCAGTTAAAGTTTTTCATATGAAACTGAAACCGACAAGCTGAGGTATCTCCACTCAATAGCTCAAATGCAGTCTATTTGATTTTGACTTTGATCGTGATATCGTTAAATTTCGTTTATCGTCATTATTTTGATTTGTTGTTTAACTATTGTATCATAATTGATAAATTCCTATTTTGTAAAACGTCCATAGCTATTCTATCTCAAAATTGATCGCCCATTCGACACAAATTTGTGAGTGATAACTTTATTGAAATATTAAAATAAATGTAATCCGTAACCTATGACGTCGTTTGTAAATTGCAATATCATATTTAACAGACCCTATATGCTGAATATGTTCAATTCACTCTAAATAGTGTAAACAGCAAAAACCATTTTTGGCCACGATAATGATTTTAAAAATTCTTCACTTTCGAATATTCAACATATTTACATGACTTACGATTTCTATGTATAGTTTTGTTCTGACATTCTAATGAAACAATACTTCAATAAAACTGGCATTTGGCTATGAACATGTTGTTACAAAAATGGCATAGTCTCATTATCTTAATTTCATATTTTCTTAGAAACGAAGAATCTGTGCGTTTATTTATTTATATACAGACAATAGTATTCAATTTATAGATTGATTTTAGGAAAAATGGCAAAACCTGATTTGAGACAACACTTATTTTCAACAGTAAAGCGTGGTCGTGTATGCATACATATAACAATTTCGTAAACATGCTAGCAAGAAAACATGAAGTGGCCACAGAGCTCCCAAATCTCATGCTGGGCGGGATATCATAGTAGGCGTTTTCGGTGCAATAATTTCAGAACAAACTTATAGGAGTTGACCACTAAAAATATTACTGTAAAGCTAGTTTTAGTAAGACCCTCATTTAAGACTTCATTGGTCTGTAAGATATTTGTTCCTTATTAGCCCTGGTTTCAGGTATTTCAACGAAATACCGCTTTCTAGGTCATCGTCTGTTTTGGAGCGAATGAGATAAGGATTTACAAATGTCAATGTAAAAAAAAAACAGCAAAAGAAAAAAGACCTTGGCAGAACAATGTTGTTTATATCGTTAAGAGACGTTTATCCCTCGGACTACAATGACACTCAAAAATGCTTGCTTCGTAGAAGCGGGTAAATGCATATACACCAAAACTAACTACAAGTGAAACAGTGTTGACATTTAGAATATTGAGCTTGCGCCTGTAACATGAAAATTATTTGCGACTGGAAATTGCCGTTGGGGCAAACATTTTTTGTGAAAATGTACGTGGGTTCAAATGTACGCGGGTTCAAATGTACGCGAGTTCAAATATAATATACGTTGGTTCAAATATACGCGGGTTCAAATGTCCGTGGGTTCAAATGTACGCGGGTTCAAATATACGTGGGTTCAAATGTCTGTGGGTGGAAATATACATGGGTTCAAATGTCCGTGGGTGCAAATGTTCGTGGGTTCAAATGTACATGGGTTCAAATGTCCGCGGGTGCAAATGTTCGTGGGTGCAAACGTACACGGGTTCAAATGTCCGCGGGTGCAAATGTACATGGGTTCAAATATACGCGAGTGCAAACGTACACGGGTTTAAATGTCCGCGGGTGCAAATGTACATGGGTTAAAATGTACGCGGGTGCAAACGTACACGGGTTCAAATGTCCGCGGGCTCAATCTATATGCGGGTGCTAAAATCCATGGGTGGAAATGTATGGGTTCAAATGTCCATAGGTGCAATAGTATACAGGTGCAATTGTTCTGGGCTCAAATTACGGGTTCAGATGTACGGGTTCAAAGATAATGGAACCTGTTTTTCCAGTTATAGTTTATTTAATTGATTAGTTCGGATTTCATTGACGAATTATTTCATGTTCAACTTATGATAATTTAAGCCTGGAATAGCAGACAAATTCGGTATGTTATAATTTGTAACTCTTTCTGATTTGAAGGCTGCAAGTTATTTAATAGTAATTTGGTTCGATTTGTTAATTAACTATGTTTGATAATTGTGTTCATAAATTTGAGTAGGCTTTCTAAAGGCCGAATTGTGTATGATTATTTATTTATTGCAAGTATTTTGTATTGATTTGTTTTTACGTTTGTATTAAGATAACCGTGTCAACTGTATACTTCGAGTTGTGTGATTTTCTAGATTTGAAGATACAAACTTGGGGCTTGAAAAACCGCGTTATTGAACTGTTAATAAATATCTAGTGTGCAGTCGGTGTCGTCCAGGTCACAAAGAACGGCTGTTACACTGCTCAATTCAATAGCATACCGACGACAACAACTGATATTATATAGATCATCTATTCGAGACCATTCAAATATTTGGTCATATGGATTTCGTGAAGTGGTGGACTGTTATTGACGTAACCCCACAATAAAAACGTAACAAAAACAGATTGTTACTTACCGATCAATATTAATGAGTGAATTGAAATTACTATATAATAACTCCGATGTATTTGCTGCCCAAATTTTATTAACGCCATTTCCCTGATCCAGGGTAAGGGTATACATGGGGTTTTGTTTTTTATCAATTCTAAAAAAACATTGTGTTTTAAAACAAGGGCTTGTTTTAAATCAGTGCTCTTCAACCTTTTTGTTATTGCGTAACCCCTGATATAATTTTTAGTTTTTTTAGGGGACCTCAAAAAACAAAAATAAAACACGAAATACTCGTAACACGAAATATTTGTAATTCAAATATTTCTACTTCAACAACGAAACAAAAAGAAGATAACAAGCGTGATATTCAATGACTAGGTTGTTCTTGCATTTCCTTTGCAATCTTCTTGAATCGTGGCTCCACAGCACTCAAAGCAATTCCCATACTCTTGTATACACTCTTTAAACAACCTCTTTTTTGTTACTTGTCGATTTTAATTAAGTATGTTGATAGGTATCTGTCTGTCTGTATGTATGTTTGTTAGATGCACGCGATATCTCACGAAAGGAGATTTAATCTGCTACAGACTTTGCATGTGTATTCATCATATCTCGGACCAGAATCCTATTGATTTTAGGCAAATTATGTCGTATAATTAGTGAGTTATTAATTAATTAGTGATGGGACACAAGGTGTCACTATGCAGTAAGAGCGCTTTCCGGGGATCCCCTAACTTTCGATCGAGTCTTCGGTCTCTGACCTATATTCTCGTTTTTAATAGTTGTTAAAGCAGAAAATGCTGATTTACGCAAATAGGTATTGGGAAATTGGCACATAGGGTTTCAATGCTTCTTTTGCAAATGCTGTACCCTCTTTGTGAAGAGAAATCCAAAAATATTCCGTCCCATGTTTTTCGAAGGTTTCCTCCGAATTGATATCATTACGGATATTTAGGAGGCCTTCTTGCTGTTGCGCACTTAGAAATGCATTCAAAAACGAAAAAAGAAGAATAATCATTTTTTGCAACTTTACTGGCCCAGCAGTCAATTTTACCTTTACGCGGAACCCTTAAGCAACCCTATAAACTCACGGAACCCCACTACATGTGTTGCGGAACCCCTGTTGAAGAGCACTGTTTTAAATCTTTATTAAAATATACCTTGCATCGCCGCGAAACTACGCCATAACGTTGCATTCTGGCAGCTGCACACGCAGCTGGAATTATAATTTTAAAAATGTAAATATAATTTTTTATTTTGACTTTGACTTCTATTTCGTACATTTATCGCCACGTTTGTATCTCCACCAAAGTCATAAGATTTTACCCGGAATGTTTAGCCCAGATATCAGAGAGACGTTTTAAGTAAGAAAAATATGAAAATTAGCCTACTACAAAAGCAATCGGATCAAGTGAAGCCCTTCGACAAAACGAGTGGGTGGCGATATTGAAGAATATGCTTATATCGGCGGTAATCTACTGATATAAACGATGAGACGGCCTAGCCCAGGCCTCGGCAAGTTGCGGGCCACATCCGGCCCGCTGCAACTTTTCATCCGGCCCGCGAGCAGGCTTCTAGATTTAGACACTTTTTTCTTTATTTACATATAAAATATATATACTTTAACTGTGAACAAACGGAATTTTTATGATAATGAAAAAGTCGGTAATAACGTTCGACTATTTTTTTCAAATTGCCGATTGGTTTCGTCAGCTCGAGGGGACTCCTCAAATCACAAGTTTCCCTCAATATATATATGTCTTGTATACGGAACTGTCGAACCATTGAAAAAAATGAAAAAAACGAGTTATTATATATATAATCATCGGCGACGAGATGCTGAAGATAAATAACGGAGTAAATTCACAAGCACCTTAAATCTAGATTTTAAAGCTCCAATATAAAATACTAAAAATTGAACAGAAACAAGTTTTGATTTAGAAGGTCCCTGGCAGGTTAGAACGCAGTGGCGTAGCATCCACCCCCGCAACCCCCGCGGTCGCGGGAGGGCCCACAGCACAAAGGGGCGCAAGCGGTTAGAATTCAGAAATTTAAGCCGCAAAACCGAATGCTGCATTGCAAAACCAGTAATGCACATCTTATAACGTTGATGTTAGTTCTGCTCAACAAATCGTTTTGTTACGTAACAATGCCAAGGAGTCGTCGATTTTCGGCGTCTTGTGGTTCGATCGCATCGGCAAAATTACGAAGGGTGTCAGAATGATGTCGAAAGCAAAACCTCTCAGTGGCGCACAGAAACGCAGAAAAACGGCATAAGAGGAAGCTCGTATGAAAAAATTGAAGTAGCCTAACCAAGATAAACGGCAAATTTTGGTTACCATTGCCTTTTAAAGCAAGATGTTATGATTTTTGACGAATTAAAAAAAGCGTTGTTTTAGCTTATGTCCGAGAGTTTTTAGGGTCATATCCACAAAATATTTTTGCGGGGGGGGGGGGGGGGGGGGTCCACGAGAGTCTTGCTACGCAAAATTTCGGGTTTCCACGACTACCGACGGCGCCTGATATATAAGGTATTTAATGTAAAGTAAATTCAAACGATTTCCATAATACTAAAATGATTTTTACTCTGTGTGGTTTTATCGCAGACGTGGGGATTTTTAAAATGGTAAAATCTTTGAAACAGAGCTAAGTCAGTGCTGCAAGAACAGATCAGATTTGTCGAATTCACGAAATCGAATAATAATAATCTGGCACTTTACCTCACATTTTTATATTCGCGGATTGCGATGGTATTTCAGAGGGGTAATGCCAAGTCGAGTTTTATCAAGTCAACCGCGGGTTAGGTTGAAAACAATAAAGCAAGACATTTTAAATTTACCCGTAATAATACATTTTAAATATACCCGTATCGAAAATAGGTATCAAAACTAAGTCCAAACGCCAGTTTCTGACATTTTACATCCGCATATAGTCGTGATATCTTAGAACAGTGCATCCCGAACTTTTAAACTCACAACGCTTTCCAATGCAATAAAATTTTCCGTGACCCCTGTTCACGTTGAAAATGCTATGATTACGGCAAAGTTATACGAATCACGATGTTTCGGCACCGAAGGCGTAGTCCTAATTTCGCATTGTTACCTACTCTTCAGCATTAATGATATAATTCGGCATGGTTATGCAAGCGTGCCGTTTCTCTGATCCTATGTATTATCTCGAAATTTATGTTTCAAACTGGTTTTATTAACTGTGCTTGAATAAAAATTCTAACAAAAGTACAATAGACGTAGTACTTGTTTTATTTCAATGTGTAAAAATAATAATAAAAAAGCACGATTGACTTTACTTAATCCGGCCCGCCACTTCATTTTGAATATTCAATGTGGCCCGATACCAAAAATAATTGCCCAACCCTGGCCTAGTCTATGGTAATTGTAAGTGTTATCTGATGCAAAGACGCCACAACTAATCTGTTATGACGCCATAATATGGATTTCGAGTTCATGTATTGACATCTTTTTTATAAAATGAAGGCATTATTACGGTTAATACTGTTCGGTTAATTTACGCTTAGCATACATTGTTTTTGAGGTTGAGAGTTTTTCAAAGTTATACAAACTCATTTATTTGATCGCATTTAAATTTTTGCAAGCTGGTTTCATCGAAGCAGGGATATTCACGTAATGGCTTATCGGTTGCGTCTTACTGCGTCAACCACTGAACTACAGCCTGAGAAGGTGTGCATGAGCCTCTATCGGTATTTGTGGCGTTTTGAAAGATTTATTGCAAATAAGAAGTGCTTGGCAAGTTTTCACATCCATTTTTTTCAACCTATTTAATACAAAAAAAATCAAAAAGTGCAGCCATTTTGAACAAAACAGGCAAAAAAACTTGATTTAAAACAATTGTTTCAAAACAATTCATTTTGAACAAATTCCTAGGTATACACGTCTTTTAATGTATTTAGTATCTATGTCAGTCAGTGCACTGCAGCTGACTACGTTCGCGTTGAGTGGCGCATCGTGCTAAGCCTTAGGAATACGATCAATTTCTTAACCCGCTTGGATTCGCAGGTTCAAATCCAGTAGTAGATAATTTAGTACCAGAGGATTGCTGGCGGCTTCCTCCCACCACCCCTACCCTAAGCCAGCGTTTCCTAAAAAATTTTCGCCACGGAACACTTGCGCCTTTCATGTCGCCTCGCGGAACACCAAAAATGAAAATGATAAAGAAAAAAGATGTAATGCAGCGAGTTGCCAAATGCGCCGCGAAAATTGATGTTAAATTGTGTTAAACATACCTAAAATATGATTGCATATTTTTTTCTTTTTAATTTAAATGCTGGGTATATGAATCAATAAATTCATTTTACCTTTCTATGTCGATTACTTTTCATTGCGTAGTGTTTGCCTTTAATGTTACGTAACAATGAAGTACTTTATTTTTATTTTTCTGCTCTATCTATTAATATTTATCTGCTGAATCGAGTTTAGCAAACATGAGTAATTTTTTTCCGCATTTTAAAGTAAAACCAGGCAGAGGTTGAGGAAGAAAAGTTGACCTTTTGCCATTATCGTTCAAGCCTACATGTTTGCCTACAGCAAAACCAAAAGCTATAAACTTGATATTGAACTTGACAATCAAAAAGCTAGGCCGACGGTTAACGAAAATGCCACCACCCGCAAAAAGTTAGTCATCTTTAGGCCGACGGTGACGCGATATTCAACGGTCGTTAGTTGGGCGACAACTTTACAATGGCGTGATTGACAAGGCGACCAATTTAGCAATTTAGCCCTAAGCGAACGCCATATGTAAGAGGTGTTTTTATTGTAGGCTTTCCCACTACCGGCGGAAAAAATCTCATGGTATATCATTTTTGCAGCCATAGATTAAACATTTACATAAAGTCATCAGCTTCACAAAACTAGGGCTCAACTTTATAACTGTGGCCACGAGTAGGGCTAGCCTAGCTTTTACTGGTTGGAAAAATTGGCCAAACTTGGCTCAGTTGGATGATGCGTGTAGAGTAAACCATAACATCGACTGTTGGATTTTGTTATTTTATGTACAACATCATCGATCATTTGACGCCTCTCTCCTAACTTACCAAGCTAAGGAAGAACACAAGAGAAGCGATTCCGGCCCATTCTAAGTTAGAGCAGTAGGGAAAGCTTACTTGTGTTTTTATGGTTTTAGTTTAGGTTAGGATCTTCATATAAGCGCAACTAAGGTCTTGACTCTGGATCTCCAGTTGGATAATGCATATTTAATACACTGACTTGTAACAATCCATATGTAGGCCTACACTCAGTGTCCAATGGGAGGATGAGCTGAAAAAGCCTAACTTGGTAACATCACGCGCACTCACTCAGAAATAAAGGAGACCGATCTCTGAGCAAAGTTACAGACCACCACACTAAACTGATAAGAAAGACTATAAAAATACATGATATACTCGACCTAGTCAACATCATGTTGGAAGTATAGTAAGTTAGTCTCGCGCAACCCAACTCGTAATCCTATTAGATTTGCCACTATTGTAAAAGTTGCGACACTTTGATAGAAATCATTCTGTGTCTCCAGTATTAGATTTGCTATATGTAGCCTACCATTCAAACAACTAAAGAATCGCACTATTGGATTCCTCGGGCCTTTTAAATGTTCAATTGGGCTTTTGCTTAGGCTTACCATACGTCCCGGTTTAGCCGGGACAGTCCCGGATTTGACAAGCTGTCCCGGCGTCCCGGCCAGTTGACTCAAATGTCCCGGTTTGTCAGCACGGTTTTCATGGGTAAAAAATTCAAATTCCATATTATTACACTTTTTTTTTTAACGGTGACAGCCCATTTACCACTGTTTTGCGACACACTTTGCTAGTTCAGAGAGAGAAATCGCTGTATTGTTATGTCACAATTGGTATATGTTTTAATGCGTTTTCTGGCGTTAACTGCAATGTCGTTAAGTTGTCGAAATGCCAAAAAGAAAGTACAAGTTTTCTGATGAGTTGAAGAAAGATTTTCCTTATTTGAAGCAAACTGGGAAGGAGGAAAGGTACACTGTACGCATTGCAGATCTGTTTTTCTATTAGTCATGGCGGACGTTCAGATGTCAACGATCATATCCAAAGCAGGAAGCACAAAACATTGAGGCATCGACTCGACTGACCAATTTTGCGATAAAAAATTCGGATGATTCTGTGTCGTTGGCAGCCGACATTTACCTATCACACTGCTATTCATGACCAAAGTTTTGACTGCACCTCTAAATTAATTTCAAATTTTTTTGAGGCTAAATTTGCATTAACTTGTAAATATACACAGTTAGAATTTCTGATGTCCGCTGTCTGATAAGCGGATTCACTGATTTTGCACGTTTAGCCAGAAATAAATGAGAGTTGGTGCATTGCTCCGCTGTTCTCCTCTGAATTCAATGATGATTTACTTCAAGCTCGAATGGCAACAAAACGCAGAAAAGTTGATGCTAAGTGCAAAGGATTCGATAGCGCTGAAAATATTCAAATGGAATTTTTTGAGATGCAATGAGGAAATAAATCTATATTCTATTCGAGAGATGTATCACTGCTTGATTTTTAATATAAAAAGTATCATCCGTTCAGTTTCAACTTTCTAAAAATATGTGCGGCCCGCCAATGACTCGCAACCTTTAATTTTGGCCCGCGGGCGACAAAAGGTTGCCGACCCCTGCCGTAGATGTTGCAAATATTCTGTCAGAGGTGAAGCTAAATTTGCAGGGAAAAAATTGTATTTAAAAAGAATGTTTGCGATTTTTACGAGAAATGTCTATCGTATATAGAGCTGCACGATGAAGCCTACAATGCTGCAAGGCCACACATATGGACAAATTTGAAGAGTGTAATAAACTGGACCGAAGTGTTTGGTCTGCAAAATTGATAAATGATATGTTTGGTTAGCTGATCAGGTTTTGAATAGCGATGCACTTTTTGACGAATACTGATAAAGAGATATTTATCTGAGCATGGTTCAAATGCAATTTGACTTACTTTGCCGGTTGAAATTGAGTAGATAGAGATGTTTAACGTTTTTTCTAACAGAAATATTAGCATTTCGAATTTGCAGCAAATTGGTTGATTTTTTTTTTCGAAACATCGGCATCTGTTGAAAGGATTTTTTCCATTGTTAAAAAATTTTGGTCCGAAAGCAGGTGCAGAATGCCAGAAGAAAATATAAAACCACTCCGTAACCTGCAAATTTAATGGTGATGTCTCTTGTTATCAGTTTTATGACAAAATCAAAACAAGAATTTTTGAGAAAGGTTCCATCTGCGGACAAATACTTTTGGTCTAAATGAATAATACAAACTAATTTTTTGTGTTTTTTCTAATTCAATGATCAGTAGAGATTTACAGCCGTATATACCCGCAATGGCATGGTGGACGTTCCAATATTATCAAGACTGGCAATCGACCGAATGTTTGCCAAATCGCACCGTCCCGGTTTTTTGTTTAAGATTTATGGTAAGCCTACTTATGCTTCCCCGATAAAAAAAATTCAAAATCACTGGGTTGCATCAATAAATGATTCCATAATTGATAACTAGACTAACTGGACAGCATAACCGATTTACTAATCTCATAACCGACACGGACTGGTAACCTGGCAAGAGGGCGTGGTACTCAGGTTTGATTACGCCGTCATTTCGGCTTTCATCACCCCGCGGGATAAATATATGTAAATTCTATCCCTTCCTTACAAACTTTTAGTAATAATATACAATAAACATGTATAAATTTTGATGTTGAAAGATTATACACTCTTGGTCGGATGTAATCCATGTGCATCATACAGGCTACGGCGCGAACGAACGCAGCATGTTAATTACCGAATTAGCCTCGACGAAAAGCTGCTAATTGAGTAATATTTCTACGGTGTCGTCGTCGTCAGTAGCCGTAGCGCAGGGATAGCGACTAGGTGCCGATTAGCGTAGGTTTATGGGTTCGAATCCAGGTAGGTGTTAGTGTGATAGGGTTAGTGGCCGAAAGCAGACAGAATGGCCATGACACAGGAAGGAAGTTAGATTCAGGTAGTGTGGAGGACGAAAGACAGGGTCAGTGGCAGAACGCAGGCATAGTGGCCGAAACACAGTAAGGTAGTCAGAAACAAGGTACAGTGGGTGCAGGGGAGGAGTATGCCCCTTTGGTGCCTAAACACTTGAAGACTTTGGTGGTGCGTTCCCCTTTATGTGTAATTTAATTTAAAAAAACAATAAACCACTATTATCTATTATAATTAATAATTGTCATGTTCGGCGCAATATGCAGCATTCTTAACTGGATAATTACTAATTTTCTCATTTTAAGCGTTGGTGGACATCCCTCAACTCGGAACTCAAAAACTTTAGACGACAAAGCCGCTCTTTAACTATAAAATAAGATGGGTTTCACCACAAAATAAGTTTCACCACGGGGTGGGTAAAATTTGGTTTTCATGAAGTAAATTTTGAAGCAATCAACAAACTCATTTTTGAATGCGAACTTGAATCAGGTGAACAACAGTCGCTGTAGCAGCCGTTCGGACGTATCAGCAATGCCCGATACAAGGTACAGTGATATTGTGTGTGTGTGGTACTATTGAATGCGATTTTCGTTTGGAGTAGGTGAGAAAAAATTGAGAGAATAAAGTATCTCAGAAGTGACATAAAAATTTTCAGAACCACTTTGAGATAACAATTTGAGTCATATAATATTCTCCAGTACTCATTGTGATTTATATAAATCAGTTACACTCGACATGGGCAAACTACGACCCGCGGGCCAAATTCGGCCCGTCGGGTGATTCATTCTGGCCCGCCTGATGCTGCCTTAAATTTCTGTTTTTAACCAATTGTGCATGCACTGCATAGTTGTTGTTATTGAAATCTGCATGGTGCAATAGGCTGGTTAGAATAAGATCGTAGTCTGTGTAAGTTGTATTTTACGTTGCGACAGACTTTCACGTTATGGGGACACTCACAAACGTATGAATTTAGTTTTGGCACGAGGCTCCAATTTTGCTCTTGTAAGGGAAGAAAATATGAAGTCAAATGCAATCTATTCATCATGGATGTTTTTGGCTCCATACTGACACCTTGAGTTTTTTTTTTTTTTTTGTCAATATTAATGTCGCCATGAGTAAATAATTCCGACCCTGAATTGCCATATTATGTATATAAAACCATCCGAATAATACCACTAAGCAATAAGCTCTGCGGTGTAGCAAAAAGGTAGAGTCAAACTGCTTTTTTAATATATGAATATCCATATGTTAAATAAGTCTGTAGCGAGATGCCGAGATTAAAACGCATGCATAACATTAATGCACTTCAGATGCTGGTCTTCACATTCTGTTGAAAGTAATGGATTAGGTTGAGTTCAAAAGGTTACTGGTAATAATATTTAGTTAAATTTAGTTTAAGGAAATTTGTATTCAAACTTTTCTTAAAGATGACTGTTATCAGCAAATAAATTCAAAATCTCCAGATGAATATAAAACAAATAAATTCTCAGTTTTCATTTGAATTATATAATATGAAATCAACAGCAATGACCGCGCCCGAAAAACTTAAGAAATTATGTGTAATTTTCCACACCTTTACACACAGAATGACTATGAATTTTTACGTTTGGACAAACCGCCGGATCAAACGTCATTCCATAATAGAGACAGGTAATGATTAACGAAAAATGGAAAGACAAATATTGTTCAATGGTGCAGTCCTTCTTTGCCACGTTGTTAAGAATGGATCCATTTTAGCTTTTACCAACATTCAACGACGTTAATTCAAAAATTCGAATTTTGCATTGTATTAATTACCGCGCTCACCGACTTTGTTTATTTTCCTTGGAAAATTAGGTTGGGAAACTTTTGTCTATTTCTCAAAATTAGTAACAATCCTAATAAGAGCTTGTATATCACCTTCGATTGGTTATGAACAATATTTTGAAATAAATTCAAACTATTCGATGCAATTTTTTTATAATATACACAAGTCATAATGATTTTACTGCCCTTTACAAGTGGTTGGGTGCACGTCTGAAGTCTATGTCAGTCCCATATATATTTGTGTCAGTGTGCAGCAAGACTCTTGAATCACTAAGGATAGTTATAATCACTCTTGCTACAGCATCCTTGCATCATATGACTGATCCACCGTAACTAAAGCATAGATGCAGGATGAGTAGTTTCATAAAAACCCAAACGATAGCTCAAAATATATTAGTAATGTTCATCAATGTTTGACCTCACCTTTACTCCGAAAAATATATATGTATTTTGTATGTGAGTGGATAAATACACATACACAAGAGCGTGTGTGCACCGCCTTGAAGCAGTTCGACAAATATAATCTAATCTGTACGTTTCCGAATTTAAAAAATAAAACTTATGTTTAACTTCGTGCTTTCAACACGATATAGATGTTAGTCATTCTGGCAGGAGAATGCAAATAACAGATTCCCATTTTAATGAAGTAAACCAAGCCAATGAACCCATAACAACTTTCTTAAACTTTTTTTAGAACATGTCAGTTTATTGTTTGGTATATGGACGATCAATGAGATTTTTTTTGTATTTTTCAGGGTATTTCAAATCACATAACTAGGGCGTGACAGAGATTTGAACAGTTTTGTATATTCACCAAACTTTGGTCTGTTTATTCGTTTTTTTATATTCTAACGGCTAATGGAGTTTTAATCTATTTAAACAGAAACCAAACAACCTTTCCAATGAGCCGTTGCTATATCAACGACAAGTTTTTAAATTGACGTGTAAGAATCGAATCCTTTTTTTAAGTTTTCGAAGAATTTGATGTAATAATATTTCATCCGGGAACAGTTGTTTCTGTAGTTATTTTCCCTATACTTTGTACAAATTTTTTATCGTCAGTTTTAAAATTTGACATGTTTGACATGTAGTTATTCGTAAACGCTAAAGCCAAGAAATCCAAATATAAAAAAAATTTCATGCAATATTTTAACTATTACATTTTATAACGTTAAATGCACACTACGTGTATAAGGTTATGTGTAAAAGCGCTGAATCATTCATATATATTCTTATATACAGCAAATACTATAAAATACATGAGAATAGAATTCAAAAAACTTTGATCTAACATATTGAATCAATTTTTGTATTTGAATTTTTGTACTTTCTTCATGTTCCTATCTCATTTCACGGTACCACACTTCACGCCTTCATAACAAATTTGGGACCTCCTGAAGTATGCGCACCAAGATGGCGCACAACCTGAACATAGTATGTGTGTATTGGATTGGTTAGGGTTAAGGTTGCGAGACATCTTGGTACGCATACTTCTGGAGCACCCAGATTTAAAATTTGAAATTTCAGATGAATTGGAAGTTGTTGAAGGAATTTTCTTTCTTTTTTTCTTTCAGATAATATTGAAAATGTTGAGTGAATACAAATATTATTATGTTTTGTATCACGTCATAGTTAAATTATGAAAACTCATGGAAAGACTTTGTCTTCAACTCCAGGACCAATTGGTTTGAAATTATCAGCGGTAAAAGATTGTTGTTGACGCTAGAGGGCTATATATACTTTTATATTTTTTTCAAAAATATCTTTGGCTCTATGGCATTCGTTTTTCACTTCAAAGTTTTGTGTGTTGATGATGTGAATTAAAAATTGCGTGCCGTGGTTCCGTGATCACATCTCAATGATCTGGTGATCAGACTACCGGTGCTGTAAAAGATTCGATACTACTTCGCTGTGACTTTCGTGTCCATATGTTTGAGCATTTCTCTCATGTTCACATTTTCATTTATTTTTTGTCCACCGACATGAATAATTAATTTCTGGAAGAACACCAATTTCACGAATCAAAATGATAATAGTCTTCATATAATATTTTGAAATCATATGAAAAAAATTGAATTGAAATTCAGTTGAAGATTTCGTCAGCAACAACAATCTGCATATTTGAAGTATTCTCTTGAAGGTATCACGGCCTGATATGGGCACACTGCACACTTTTGCATAAAAGCAACAGCAGCTATGCCAACATCTTGCCATAGGACCGACAGCATTACAAACAGATTGATTTTGACGATATTCCGAAACAAGTTTCGATATATGATCAACATGACGAAGCCTTTATATTTATATACTAGACTTATTAACTAATAGCAAAAATTAAGACACAAAAAAATGGTAGTCACAATTGTGGGTTCGTTTTTATTTGTACAAATGACTATTAAGCAACAAAACCAACCAAATGGTTATCTGTACAACTTTAGGAAAGTCCAACAGCAACCTGAACAAAAAGGAAAGTCCTCAATGGTATTAATTCAAATCACAACTAACTTCTTCTTCTGATTTCTTTAGGGAGTTACGTGAATATGTAAAATGTAGAACATTCTGGTTCTACGGTGATGGCTTGGATTGCTATCTAGGCCTTTTTAAAAACCGAATGGCCAAACATGCCTCTTAATGTAATCAAGATATTCCCTACAATTATTTTTGCCACAATTGATAGCAAAATTGTCATCTACTTGTTAATTTTCTGTACACTTGGTAGTTCATTTTTTCTTAGATTGCGCAAAAATAAGGTATTATAAGCGATCTGTTTTAAGTACAATTACGATATGAAAGTAACGCCTTAACTTCATCCTTGTCTTACCGAACTGTTCTTCTACTCGCAGCCTAACGCACTGTCACAGCTATTTCTCACGTCTTGCAGCGATATAGGTTGGCGTGGTCGTGTTCCGCAAACAATACTACAATAGCAAGATACCTTTTTCCAAGCTACACTAAATGAGTGATCGATGGAGTCGGTATATTAGCTCTATATATTGATGTTTACCAACCTCGGGCATCGTCTATTCTTCAGTATCGGCCACGCTTTAGCGACAAACCTTTCTCTTTACATAAGGCAAGCATTAGAGAAGTACGGTCTATAGCTAACAAAAGATAGGATTTCAATTCGACCGTCGCACCCCTTCGACAAACTTTGTGCGCGTTATGAAATCTACAAATTGTAACCCTTTCATTACGGATTAGACACGGATAAGGTACGAACCTGTGGTACATGTAGGAATTACGCAATACCCCTTCATATAGTCTCAATTCCAATCTGTTAGAAATACTCGATACCCAGACTCAAATATTATATCCTCCAGGTTCAGCAAATTTTTGGTCTGTCGGTAACAGTCAGAATATTAACTTAACAGTATTATCCCACTCTATGGTTTGTAAAAAGGGTTAACTATTGTCATACCAACGTATCTCACTCCATCAATGATTTGCTAGTTATTTATTTAGTGTCGAGTGTGGGTCAAACGATTTTAACATATCTAATATTCAGCACAAAAGCCAGTATTTGCCTAAGACGGCTTCGAGTCCGGGTTGGCCGAACGCTAAAAAGATGATGATTACATCAGTCACGTTTCTTTCGCAGGCGGTTTGAATGGGACGAATTCATAGGGATGGAACTTAAAGTCAATTTTACTTTGCAACGCTGAATAGGCCAATTCAAAAAAAAATTAGATCGCCTCCTTATATGAACCAAAAAGTCAGTAAATTAAAAAAAAAATTTGACAACTCTCAGAAGCTAAAACATCATGTTCGTCCTTTATGCCTAATATTACGTAAAAACATATTTTGTTATTATAGCTCATAAAAACGGAAATTACATGCCGCAAGTTCAAGTTATTAATTTTGTCCAATACCGACGTACTGGTACGAATTGATTTCTTTTGAAAAAGAGTTCTTTCAAGCTTTTTTATCATAAGAAATAACGGTGTTGTGGTGTCTTTTGCCCGCAATATTATATATATTCCGATCAATGTAACATCACTAAAACTATACAGCGCATGTGTCTCGTCAGTTTCTAAAGATAAAATGTAGTCGGTTTTATTGTTTGCGCGCCAAGCCCAGTTAAATATTAATTCCTAGCTTTATTCGTTGGGGAGAAATGAATTCCACCTATACAGACCATCTTCAGTGGGGTTGAAATTATAGTTTTCTTTATCCGAAATATAACGTTTATATCATTCTTTACAATTTTGGCGCGCTATTTTCGTTGAGCGTGACGGATACTCCATTGAAGAGCAAACACCACACTTTATCGTCTGCAATATATTATTTTGAAATCGCAGGCAAAAGACGGTACTCCCGAAGTATGTGAACCAAGATGGCGGACACCGGAACTTAGTATGTGTAACAGGTTAAAGTTAGACCATGATTTTATTCCAATTTTCCTTATTTTAGTTATATGAAGAGTTCGGGGACTAGCCAAGTGACTCCCGTAGTACTTGTATATACCTGAAATTATGGTCCAACCCTAACCTGGTACACATACTACGTACTACGTTCCCAAAAGACTACCATGTTTCAACATCTCGTTATGCAAAAACAAAAAATTATCGACAGACTAAGGATATAATGATGAAAAAAATGTCAAATTTTAACGGATTCAGTTTTACGCACCTAGAAAAAACGTCTTAAGAGCAGTTTTATGTAGGTAAGGTTAAGTTATTAAAGAGAAAATAACGTTGTTTAGCAAATTCAGATGATACCCAATTTTCATTTCAACAAAATATTGTTTGCGCAGAATGTAAATTATAGTTCTTATGCCAATTTAATATTCTATCAAAACCATATTTTCTGCATTTTGAGAAAAACTAGAAAATTCACCTCTTACGCCACCCCCACACATCAGTTCAACAATCTTATGAACAATTTGGTTGTTCCTTTTTTGCTTCAGACCATGAGAAGGGCAGAAGTAGGGCGCTACATGTGGCGCCTAGGAAATGAACAGTGCTAAACATCATCATCATGACATTTAATGTGGTCTTGTCGCAGTATGGTTTAATTGCTACAAAAGTCAAAAACAAAAGCATTTGTTTGCAATTACCTTCTGCCTAACCACGTTTACCTTCATTATCGCGCTTGTGTCTAACCAGGGTCTTCAACGCCACATGCTTGCGTGGTATTTTCATATACGTAATAAACCAAAACTTTACTTTCGATATTGAAATCCCTTACAGTATGATTTATTTATCTCGGGTAAGGAAATGGTAATTCCCAAATAAACCTTCGATTGCGTTCTATCAACCAATGATAACAAGCTCAGAGTACGATAGAGGTTGCGAAGAGCATAATCGAATTGATATACATACCTTATTTCGCTGAAGAACTGGCAACATCAAATTCATTCATCTCAAATCCGCTGCGTTGCTTCCTATCACAACGTGTACTGACCGTCTAACTCGAGATTTATTCAGCATCTTTTACCATAACGACAATTTACTTAAGCACGTGAGTTTTACGGTGATAAGTAATAAATAGCAAGGGTCACACTCGGCTGAGCTAACGATCTACCTGCCGACTTACGTTGCGTGATACGTGGGCGTATGTGATGAGAATAGACGTGCCGGCGAATTTGAAAACCCAAAGCCCCTTTTGTTAAAAACTATTTCACAAACAGATAATATTACGTGTGTTTTCAAGTTGATTCAGTACCACCGGCCAATAAAATTGGCACATTTTTTATAAAAACTTCAACTTTTCCAAAGTCGGTCTGTTATAAATAAATAATATATATATATATCTTATGTTACAAATTTTATTGGTTATTGAACACAAAGTGTAGAGGATGGTTTTGCGAAATTACTGTTGGTTCTTGTAGAAAAATAATTGCTCTACTTTGCGACTACTGGACCAAAATATTTCAAATGTTAGTACTCAAAGATGAAAGAAGTCTCCAGAAAGCAATTAATTATATTTTGTAAATATCCATAGTGATACCCATGGGACCCGATATTTAACGCCAAAATTTAGCTGTTATATTTTGTTTCAATTAAAGATTAACACTTTTTTATTCAGTAACTCCGGACGGTCTGAGTTCTCGGTGTTCTAAGACTCCCCGGTAACGATGTGCGACCTTCGGGATTATGTTATAAAATAAGTTTTTTTATGGAAAAAAGATTAACTAATAAGAGAGATATTTATGTTGTACTTACCATTTTTGTGATTGCTGGTATAACATTTGAATATGCCAGATTTTAATCAAACATACGGACTTTTTCTTAAGAGCCATTCGAAGGTATTTTTACATTTTGCTGTAGTTTTTTCATTCCCATATTCTTGCTTCCCAAAAGGCATTTTTGCATTTGTCTACCTGAATTCTAAAAAACCTCGTCAAAAAAGGCTGACGGATGTGGCAACGTGCCTCGTGCGCATCGGTACCTCATGCTGGTAAAGTTGAGCATTCACTGTGAAGTTAGTAGCACCCTGACCTAACAGTGCGACGATGCGTGACCTGTGATTTGTTTTCAGAATTATGGTCGGAGAATTATGAGAAGCGCATTTATTAAAATAGTTCTCATGCCTATAAACAGAGGTTAAAGTTGATACTTAGGAACGAAGAATATGCACAAATTTATTCCAACCGGGCAAATATTGGGTCGCCGGATCAAATCGAATTTCCCCATTTAACAACACTGAGGCACATTCGAAGATTCTTCTGTGGATTTTTGCCCTCTTTTTCTTAATGCCATAAGCACGTGCTTATATTGTTTTATGCGTAATCCAGCCCTGGTTACATATCTAGTAAAGTAATACGCACCACCATGATTTTGTATGTTTTCATTAGCCATTGGCGTTTTAGTGGCCATTCGTAAAACCTCTGAGTGAGCGCACGTGAACTTGTAATGAGCAAATTCTCAGAAAAGGAATTCTAGTTACTCATCTCCTAGCGCAGTTATATATATATAGCTTATTGATTATTTTATGTCGCATTTAATCTATCAAGTCATATTGATGTTCTGAGTGACTTAGTTAATTTTGAAGCTCTAGCAATAAAGAGATTTCAAGAAAACTGATGGAAACGGAACTTGCTTAGTGGGCTTGCTGTCGTGGCTGATGGAAACAGAACTTGCTTAGTGGTACAAACTACAAAGGCATGCTGTCGTAATGCCAGCAAATTGATTCATCATCATCATCATTATTAACTGGAGATGGTTTGGACAAGGTAACGTGAGGGAATGTATCGTGGCCTCGGACTTTCTAGC
This sequence comes from Styela clava, assembly GCF_964204865.1. NCBI lineage: Eukaryota > Metazoa > Chordata > Ascidiacea > Stolidobranchia > Styelidae > Styela > Styela clava. The sequence continues at coordinate 16,786,980 of NC_135260.1, read as the reverse complement.
ATCATATACATACGGAAGGCAATTAGGATAGGATAGTATTTACACATTTATCCCGGAGGAGAAGAAAGCCGATAAGACGACTTAACCATATGGCGAACCCCGGCCTCTCGTCCATGTCGGGTACGAGATTAGTTAGGTATTTGTTTTCGGAAGCATGGACTTGATGGTGGAGGAATCGAGAATCGGAATCGAAAATTTAGTAATCGGATAAGAATCGAATACTTACAAGTAATCATACTTAGCATCCTTACTAACAGGTAATAGGGTACCATAAACATGGTTCTACATGGTTTTATAAAATGAGAAAACCGGGTTTTTTCTCGAAAATGTACTGCATTGTTTGCAGTTTTGACTTTTGGTCGAGAAAAAAAACTTCTTAAAGAAGATTATTTGGATCTAATTAAAATTCTATTTAGGCATGGCGAGGTTGTTTACATTCTTCGATCCTGCAGTCAAACTCGAGTCTTTTTGGCCACCCAAGATTAAACGCGATAGAATCGCTCTAGTCTAGAGTCCTTACCGTCGTAGGCTCTTTAGCGTAACCGCTGGTCGGTCACACTCACTCACACATAAGAATTGGTTTACCGATGGACGTTTAGGATAGACATATGTATCCCAGAGGGGAGGAAAGTCGATAAAACGATTTATCCATATGGCGAGCAACGGCCTGTCGTCCTGTTGCCAGTACATGTCGGGTATGGTATTAGCCAGTTATTTGTTGTTAGATGCACGGACTTGGTGGAGCAGCCGACCGGCGGTTACGTGCACCACCCTACGGCGGCGAGGAGTTCAGTAATCCTCCCGCACACCTATCCCCCACGGAGGGTAATCAGAGGCGCGATGGCTAAAGCTCAGCACGATGCGCCGCACCACGTTTCACATTCAATTTATAACAAGATAGAGGTTCGCTACATGACTATGTTTTCTCGAGTTCTCCGATCCCGGGAAGCGAAGAATCCTACTCTGCCACTATAACACTGTTCTAGTATTAACACAAAGTAGGTCTAGAAACATGTCTTCATGAACAACGTAGTTGTTTTTTATTAACCTTCGCCGGCTAGTCATCATGAACGACAATCTTCCAGTTTATTACAAGCTGACAATTGATAGTCAGATGTCAATAAAAACGAGCCATGGTCACAAAGCAGGCGTGACAGAACGGCAGTATTTAAAATCTGTCATCAAGTCTTTAAAGTAAAACTATTACAAGACTTGCCGTATATTTATTTTACACAAAAAAATAACAACAAAGATTAAGCTGGTCACCGAAATTAATAACACAAAAATCTACAAAAAAACATTTAATCGAAAAATGTGAATAAGAAAAGTGAAACAACATGTAAAACAATCAAAAAAATACATTTCAGTGCCAGAAAAAAAACTTTAAAAAATTTTACAATTCAAACATAATTTACGAATTTAGTGCACAAGAAAGTGAAAATGCACAGAATATTTGGCACAAAACCAACAGTTCTTGCCTTTGCAATTCTTTCAACTTTCAGTTTAAGGTAAGATACAGATTCTTACTCTAAACTAGGCGCATGAGTATGTCCTGATGTGCCAGAAGCAATAGGTGAAAGTCAACGAGATTCAATATAGTTCTGATATAATCTATCTGCAAGCATTTAGCAAACATGCTAATAAGAAAAAACAAGAGTAGAATCCTTGCACCACTCGAAGGTCATGTGCAATTAAGATCATCGCGAAACAATATATTCCATAAACTTTTTCCGATTTATTATCTTTAAAAACCGAGAAACTCTGATTCCGAATCATCACTGTCGCTAGATTCCACGTATTGAACAACCTTTTTCCTGGCGCGAAGTTCTTTCGGTATACTGGGAGATTCTGGTCTGGTTTGATGAGTATGTTTTGACTTCAAAAGCTTCTTTTTATGCTTCGACATACCAGATGATCGTATGAGCTGTCAATGGCAAAGTTAAGTCACCAAAGTTAAACAAACATCCAATCATGCATGGAAACCACAAACATATAATAAAACCATCGTAATATAAATAATCCGAACATTGTGGTCACATGATTATAGAGACGTCAACTTGAAAAATTAAATTAAAGAGAAATGTAATTCAGAAAAAGTCGCACTATTTTTAATGCTGTTCTTCTTTTTGTACGCAATGTCTTATTTTACTGCATGTGCAGTGCTCTCAAGGAAGGTTGTACTCTTGTTGTGTCTATATTAGCATATTTTTTGTGTAACTTATTCGAGATTTGATATAACTAAACATTTTTCTGCAAAGTATAAGGGGATGGAAATCTCTTTCGTGATTAATTCAAAATGTGTATTTCATCAAAACAGAAAGATTACATCGATTCGATTGTGGAAAAACACTTATAGCAAAATGAAAAAAAAGACTTACATCCAGAGCAGTTGCTTTCTTGGGCATTTCAGCATCTGAATCTCTGTCACTATTTTCATCAATAATAGCATTATCATTTATTTTCTCCTGTATTGCATGATTATCTTCACCGTGAGATGAATCAGCATTTGTCGCTAAAGGTGTATCAAAAAATGAATTTGTCAATAAATTTTTAGTCTTTTTTGGCACATGAAACAGTTCTAAAAAGTGGCATATTAGTTGTCACATGGCAACGACATGTTGGCGAAAGTTAAATCTAGGTGCCTGAAAACTTACTAACAGCGTTAGCATTACCATTTGCAGGTTGTTTTTTCCCAGTCTTCTTAGTCGGTGTTTCTTTATCAGATTCGGAGTCTGAATCATTTGGATCCAGTTTATTCATCAATTCATGAAACTATGAATGTAAAGAAAATATAAGAAATTCATGTCGATCGCTACATCGTTTCTCTATACACTAGTTGTGCATTGTTTATCATCAACATTAATATATCTGGTGGCAATCATGTGCTATATAAGAACTTCATTATTGATAAACCAAAGCAACCGTTTTATGGTATTGAGTTATTACTTAAAATCACAAGATTCTCTTTTACCTTGAAATACTGCTGAGCAATCAATTTCTTAAAATCTTCATCTTGTGAAGGATGAGTCGGTAACTTTCCATGTATTCTGCGATCCAGATAATTGATAACTTGATTTGGTTCAAACAATAAATCAGGCCTTTTCTTTAGAACTTGTTTATCATGAGCTTTTACAGGTTCACTCGGCGAATATCTATGTATTTTACTGAAAAATGGAATATAATAACTTGTTATAGATATGTAAGCATGTATATTAGCAAACTTTCAACTAGAGATTTGCATGATAACACTTTTTTCATCAACATGACCATATGACATATCATCAGCCAAATTAATGACAAAATTCTGAGCCGAACCATCCGTTACTTTAATATAACTCAATTCCACTTCTACCCCTGCCAGTATGAAATACGTCATGGTTGAAAAACAGTTTTACGAAAAAATAAAAATATTGAATTAGCATCACCACAAAGCAATGTGAAATATGACGACACAAAACGGTTATTGTAAAACCATTTCTTGTGAAAACCTTTCCAAATTAAGAACAGCTCAGTTTGGGATGTAACAATGGGCAACTCGAAATTCAACATAAAGGTAAAACAATACTAACCACCTTAGTAGATTTCTATTTCTAATCAATGAAAATTTAAGATAGATTGCTCTGTGATTTGGGATGTGAAGCAGTGTATCCCAACCTATGGACTGGGTCGCCTAAAAATTTTCTTGGGTCACTTGTTTTTTACGAAAAAATTTAAAAGTAAGTAATTAAATTTTATTGTTTATTTCATATTTGGGATTGAAGTGTTGCTCAATAGTAAATGTACATGTGAGATGTATCACAGCAAAAAAACTTGGTAGCGTTTATTTTGCTTACGTGAAGCCACATTTCAAAACTTCACTCTGAAGGCAAGCAGGTGCAGCTTTCTCACTTAGAGGTAATTTCCGGAGAAATAAACGTTATATAAAAATTGATTGTTCCATATTAGTCATTTAATTTTGCGATTTTTAAAAGCGGTACATATCATTTAGTATTTGGGCATAACCTTGGGTCGCAAGAAACAAAAAATTAATTTTTTTGAAAAATTGGGTCTTTGGGACAACCTCAAAAAAAAGGTTGGAAACTCGCAAAGCTCCCACAACAGCGATTAAGGCAACAATTTCACCAACACAACGGGAACGTTACTTACTTGTCAGTGAAACCAAAAACGGTTTTTAGATGTTGTTTGACCCATAAAAGTAATAAACAAGCCATCGACGATTCCATAAATTCTCTGAGTGGTAAATCATTATTCGGAAGTCGAGATATGATTCCAATTTCATCTTCTGTATCAGAAAGATCATTTTCTAAATGTTCATCTTCAGAGGATGAAGAACTCGATGAACTTGATAATCTGTGTATAGGAGATGTTGAAGGACTCGCATCTTGCTTCGGTGATTTTTTCTTCTTTAATTTCTTCACTTTTACTGGTTTGGTCAGCAAACACTGGTGCAAATCAAAAATGAAATGAATTAGAATGATTCAACTGCTATGAATAACAATAATTGAATAATTAAATACTATTAAACAAGGAATTTAGAATAAGATAAATTATATTAGTGTAGAGCTAAGTAGCTTATTTGGGTAATTCCGTAGAATGTCTACCTGGTTCAGGTTGGGCCATAGTTTTATTCAGATTTTCCTTATTTTAGTTTTATTACGAGTTCGAGGACTGTCTGTGTTAGCCAAGTGAATATACCAAGTGAAGTTAGGTGAGTGAATGTAAAAACAGCCAATTCTAGGTTAGGAGCTAGCAACAATTTTTGGAAGGAAGTTAGGTATTGCCTAACATATGTATTACATACACCCTGGGTGAAGGGGCCGGCATGGGATTTCAACCAAAGATATGTAGCCTACAATGCCAACACAGTTAAATCTCACCTTGCATCATGCTAGGCCATTGGGCACTTGTAATTTTTGCAGTAACCCAACTAGTCCTAACCCAGAATGTAGTAAAATTGGATCAATAATGTCAAAATAGAAAATATCCCGTCATTCCAAATAGAAGATCATTGCATATTACTGGATACTTTTATGAGTGAAGATAGGATGACAAAAACGATTTAGTGCCGCATCAAATAATTGAAAAAGTACTCTACTTGCGTATATTTATGATATATCATCAAAAAAACATTTTACGAATATTTATCATCACACGTCGCAATTATTTAAAAAAGTAAAATCTCACCTCTTTAAAACTCTGCAATACATTTGATCCTGATACGGAAACATAAACTTCAATTTGACTCATCACATAGAGTGGTTCATCTTGTGTAACATATGGAAAGTATGCAAGATTATCAGCAACAAATAAAAGAAGTCCCAGATCGGATTTCTAAAATAAAAATATACAGTTGAACAAATCTAGATAATACAATACTAAAAAATGCAAGATGTTCATGATAATACATATTTGATCTATAAAATAATGAAACACGATGGCCATGTGGTAAAAGCATTAGCTGGACTATACTGGATTCAAACCCCTTATCCACTGGGGTGTAATGAGTAGGGTATACAAGGCCAAACCTGGAATAATCTGGAGTTGGACCAAACCTTTTAAAAGTTTAAAAATAAGAAATTTGAGAAGTTAAAAATAACGGGTGCACTGAGCTAAATCGGAAATATCCTATTCTTTTCCCAGACAGTAAAATTACTGAAAACAAATTCTATAATTTCAAGTTTTTAACAATTCATTCAAATTCCCTTACCACTGTGTCATCAAAAAGATTGAGGAGGCCGAGCATCAATCCACGTCTGTATTTTCTGTCACCACGTATTGTCATATAAAGTGGAGAGCAGCATGCCTTAAAATTTAAATTTGATTACTGAAATATTTTATTTACATAGAAAAAAAACTTCAGTATGCAACATTTATTCCTTATTCAACGAGCGTTATAATCCAAGCACCGGTAATATAAAATTTTATTGCGAGGAAGAAGAATTTGAAGCCGGTGATCAAACATTCATCATCTTTTCTTATGTGCAATAAACTTGACATATAATGCAAAATATGCACTTCATATAGCAGCCAGACAGTCTTATATACTGTGTTAATATTTAGGAAAATACGATCGTTGATCGTAAAATTCTGCAAAAACCTGATATTGGCCAATAATAAATAAATCTATAATTAAGTTATTTGTGTTAATTAAGCACAAACTCTGAATCACAGAATGACGTTATTATTTCAATGAAACACAGCGTCTGAAAAGCTAAGTCCTAATAAATGGAAATTATTTCGTTTTTGTTGTCTTTACAGCTTTACTTTTCGCACTATTTCATCCTGGGACTTCAAAAAAATCAACTCAAGCGAATAGTTGTTTTGTAGTGATATGCTCACAAATATTCTCGATATTAATACCATCGCTGATCAAACGCAAAGAGAAATAGTTGTATGTGATACTTGCAACGGAGAAGTCGGTGTGCCCTGATCTTTCAGAAAAAAAGCGACAGAACATATTATCTATTTCAAAGAAACTTAAAAATAATTTGTTTTTGAAACTTTATGTATGATAATTTAATTGAAGTGTCCTGAATTTGTAATAAGACAGGCTGTTTCAAACTTACCTTGTTAAATCCAGCAACTTCATCAGATCCTCGCATAGCACGGCATCCTCTCGTAACATATTTGCTTTCTGTGACAGAACTTTGTAATCTGAATGCCATCTTAACACCTTGTAATGCTTTAGCATGGATGAATCCTGAATATTTCTTGCTGATTTCACCCAACTACAAAGAATGAAGATATGTTAATATTGCTTCGTTCAGAAATTCTCCTAATTCTAAAAAATATCCAAACATATCCAATCTGCTGATTGGCGCAAAGTAGATACATAGCCTACGCTTTTATTAAATGCTAGAATGAGTACGATGCTCAAATATGGACAAATTGGACAAAAATGGACAAAATACAATCTTCAACCACTGAAAATTTGAAAGCAATTGGTCCAGTGGTTAATGAGAAGAAATGCAATTTTTTCATAACGAGAAAAATACTCACAGGGAAAAGAGCAAGAACATAAGAACACAACTTTGTGTCCAATATTGAATTACATTTCTTAAATCTGGAGTTTTAAATAACGAATTATAACTGCAATGCTTGAAAAAGTGAATAATAACTTACCAGTTGCTCAGATTTATTAAAGAGCGCAGGATCAGAATCTGTTGACATTGCAATAACAAAAGGAACGCATTGTAAAGGATGAACCAATCCTTGATTCAATGTTAAATATATTGTGTTGAGAGCAGCGTTTCGGACATGAAGATGTGGATGGAAGAAGCATTCCAATACCTTGACAGAGAGAAACAAAATATGAAAAAGGTGGGAATACTGAAATGTTGGATTATAATATAAAACCGAATAAACTAAGATACGTGATAGATACTAGTTCGGGACTTTTTTTGTCATATCTTGTTGAAATTTATATTGACATATAAACAATATATAATGTGTAGACATGGGCATGAGGTTGAGGGTTATAAACAATATATAATGTGTAAACATGGGAACAAGGTTGACCAGGGTTTAGAGTAGTGGTTCCCATCCTTTTTGTGCCACGAGCAGTTAAAATGCTGTTACGTATAAGCAGCCTCAGTTAGTATTGCGCATATAAAACGAGGGTCAAGCCCATGTTCACAATTCGACGATGGGGTAGAATATAAAGGTAGGCATTAGGCAATGATCATCCGAAAGCATCATGGTACTTCAAAAAACATAGATTTACATGTATCAGAGTGAAGATGTAAAATAAGCCAATTTTCCAACATCAACAGATTAAAAATATAAAAGCATTTGAAAATTTAATAATTGGATTTAAGAAAATGAAATACAATACTGGAACGAGCAAAAAAAACTAGATAATAATGCTATAACTTATTGACTAATATCTGCATACCTGCTTTAAATACACCTGCATAACAGAAGATGCCATTCCACTCGAAACATCACATATTTCTTTAATATCTTCGGCTTCCTCCTGTTGATGTTGTTGTTGTTCGAATTGTTTTCTAGCATGCAAACCCATTGTTGATGGATCTTCTTTCTTCTTATGTGAAGACAACTTAGCGGCTTCTTGCATTCGGACATCTTCTTCGGAGAGGTAAGTTTGCAGATTTATAAGAACCTGATATAAAAAGAATGAAAAAAATTTGTTGAAAATGTATAATATGACACAATTTGAAATTGCCGTCATAATTTTCTGATGGTATTAGCTCTGGGATATGGTAATTAATTCAGCAGTGTTATACATTTTTTTGCAACTTCATACAATTTTGGATATTAAATATTATTCATTTAGTCATAAGCCATATTTGAGGAGCGAAAAATGGCGAATTGTACCCACTATGTGGATAGATTGAATATTATCAATTATCGAAAATGTCTCTTGTAAAATTATTTTCTATTAACGAAATATGATGGAATAAACTCAATAAAAATACCTAGTTTTGTCTCAAAACTGTATAATTTGAATATTCTATAATTCAATTACAATTAAACACAAAAGAAATAATTCCTAAAATTTTTGTCACAGTAAAAAGGATACGTTACTCTAGTTTAAATTCATGTTGTAATGTCACGTTTAACCCAAATTTCAGGTTTGATATCAAATCACATTACTTCGCATCAATTGGCCCAAGTATATCAAAAAATCATAATGTAAAGAATGTAACCTGATTTTTGAGAGCATCCGATGGTTGATTTGGTTCTAGTAAATGTTTATAACAATCTTTTGTCTCGGTACGAAACATCATGTTAGGATCTTGTATCATTAGTAAGCCGAGAGATCCTATTGCATAAAGTCTCAATTCTTCGTGACTATGTAGTTGAGTGAAGTAGTAAATACATTCGTATACTTTATCCTTGATGCAGACCTAAAGAATAATTCACAATTTGAATTAAATGTGAATTAACTCAACTAAATTTATATTCAATTCTATTCAAGGATTTCGAAAACGAATCAAACATTCAAAAACATTTGATATTTGGAAGCATAAGCTTAGATAACTTGTATACTAATCAAAACAGTGTTCATTACCCTTTCATATATATTAAATTTAAAATATATATGAACATGTAATGATTCAGAAATATTATCCCCTGATTGAGGTCAAATATGGGGTCTGACTCTGTTCCATATAACATCAATTCCAAGTTATTATTTCCAATGTCATAAAAATTTAATTTTAGAGACACAATAAGAAGAAAAAGTATGAAAAATGGTATTTACCTGTAGAGATCCTTTCATGAGTTCTTCATCAAAATCAAAAGTTTTCATCAAATGTCCGGTGATAAATAAGGTACGGAGTAATTGCGATGATTTCACATTGAAAGCTTGACTGAATCCAGATTTTTGATGAAGCGTTCTCATTCCCGACAGAAATGCTGAAAAAAATATTCAGAACAAATGGCGAAGGACTATAAGTAATGGAAAATGGTAAGATGTCAAAAAATTAGCCGCAGTGTATTATTGTGTATATTATCTTAATTCTCAAGAAAAAAGTAGTATCAAATCATGCCAAATGCAGTGAAAAAATTTACTTGGACTCTAAAATAGACAAGAATTAACCAATCGAGACAAATTATCTCTATTTAAATAAATGGTTTCATTTCAATACCTTATTCATGGAAAAGCAAAGAAAAGTATGAGTCGAGTCCTATTTGCATAAACAACACATATTAAACATATTACGAAATATTAAACTTACAACACAACTTTTGAAAGCAATCCCACACGAGCTTATAATTTTCTGTGATATGCCGCGTCACAGAACCGAGACAAGCGATCGCTGATTTCACCACTAAAAACTTTTCTCGGAGTATTAATTTCATCAAATCTTCTTCTAATGAGGCGAGGAAAGCTTCCCCAGGATGCTCAAGATGAGGAACTGCCAATTCTAACACTCGGCAAACACTCTGGAGAGTCTGAAGTTCATCTGGACTCTAAAAAAAGAGAGAAATCGATTCGAAATCTATACATATGCTTTTGATATCAACATTTATATAATATTAAGAAAAAAGTAGGCATTACCTCGCATTTTGTCGTCAAGTGAGGTTGCAATGTCATTACGTGTGGTACAAGAAGTTTAGGACGAATTTTTGCAAACAGCACAAGAGTTCTCATGGTAGCAGCAATCATTTCAACTGGTTTACGACCACGTAAAGCATTTGCCCTGAATTAATATATAGGAATAGTCATAAATAACAATATGGTGTTCAAAATATACACAACCAAGCATCTTGGTAAATTTGGCCAAATAATAAGAAATACAAAATTTTTAAGTTTAAAAATTAGATCAAAGTTTCTTCTAGGGCTTTGATTTAGTTACTTGAACATGCAATAAATATGATTAGACACATAAATTCCTAAATTTAGTAAATAAGATTTTTCAAGATGCACTATGAATCAGTTTGGATTGATATTACAATCCCAGAGAATATACAATAAACATCTACAGATGTACAAAAATCATTTAGAATTAATACAGTATCAACATTTAATAATTTTTTAGCTCAAGTATTATTACCAAATGATTTCATGTGTAATTTCGCAAAATTTTAAGAAATTATAAAATTGACATCAGAATGTTTAATAAAAACACAGATTTGTCATACATCATCACAGTACATCAAGATAAAAATGATTAAATTCAGTCACTGTCAAGTTAATCAATCTGATTGTTTTTGATCAAAAATGAGAAGAAACTGAAAAATAAAATAATGAAAAAGTCATAGAAAGCGTTGAAAGTAAAAATATACAAGCTAGTTGATAATTGCGATTCTTTAGAATGCAAATGCACTGATAAAAATACTACATATGAACATAACATACACTGCCTCGTTCTTCTTTCTTAAATCTTCTTTATTAGAAATATCGGATGCAACTCCTTCCTCATCTGATTTTATTTCTGTTAGGTAACAATAATGCGAGGATAAAATAGGAAATTTATTATTTTTGATAAGGCTTCAAAATAGAAATAATAGAAAATGATTTTACAATAGATCTAACATCTCTGCTATGTATATAGGTATCTTTAATTGCAATTGTTACCAGTGTTTTCGGTCGATTCTGAAACTGGTCCGCTTGCTGCTGTTTCCAGTGCATTTTCATCTTTCTCATCTGATAAAGTAAAGTAATGATTTCAGCATTCGAAAAGTAAACACCATTGATTCCAAAAATAAATGGAATATCCAAATCAATTCAAAATTAGTTATACTCAATTCTTGATTTTAGAAAAAGTTATAGCAGTATTCTTCGAAAATTTGTCATCAACCAAATCACTACTTGGTATATGAATATGATAAATTCACCTTTGCTTTGATTTTCCTGTTCAATTTGAATGAGATGATCCACAAGACAATCTACAATTTGTTGACAAGCTAATTCCACTGTTTCGTTCACAACATCTGTGTCAATCAACTGAAGTAGAACAACGAAATATATAGGCTACATTGGAAAAATGTTATAGTAAAAGATTTAAAACAATTTACTTATTGGATGACAAAAACAGAATATATCTGTATTTCGATCACACCCTGAGAATGTATTTTCAAAAATGGAATACAGAATACATTCTGAATTGGAAACTGCATAAATAACTATATCTTAATGTTGATCATATCTGAAACAACATAAATATAGAAGTCATCTCTGTGTTATTTATCACCAGTTGTGATATCTTATGTTTTTATCTGCTTTTCTGATGGCTCAAAATCCCCACTTTTTAAAAAAAAAAAAACATTATCCCAAAATTGAAAATTTACTACCGGTATATTGAATATAATCAATTCAAATGTATGTGAATATTCTATCTGTTTAGACATCCCTATACTTACATTAACCATCATTTGTTCGATCCATTCATATCCAATATCTTTATTTGCCGCCACAACATCAGCAATTGAAAGTGCTTTCAGTCTCATTGAATGAGCATCTTTATTTTTCAGAGGAGTAAACCACATTCTCATGAAAACCTCGTGAACCAATTTCTATGAATTCAATGAAAAAAAAAGAGGATAAAACAGTGCATTTATCTGTAACTAAAGATTTTTCAGATAGAGGCTTCATTAGACAAGTGCCAAGATCCCGTAAAACCCCATAGGCATTCTGTGAGTTTTGTAGCGTCCAGTGTGAGATTCTCTTCAAGTGGACTGTGTTGATTGTGTGTCAATTTTGCAATAGCTATTTGTGTGAAACAGTATTTTATGTTTTAACAATTATTAAGAGTGAAAACAGAAGATGCCTAAGTAACGTGGATAGGTGCATAAATATTTCACTGAACAATATAGTGCCATAATTTGAAAATTCGTGAGACAAATATAACAGCAGAAGGGTCATTGAATTTCTCGAGCTTTATCTTCTGTTATTTTGGTATGTGAAACACAGAAATATCGACATTCGTACATTTAAGGTTGTTTTTGCATAATTGTTAATAGGGGTTCCTTAAAGAGTCTAATAGCATATCAGGTGTCCCACAAGGATAAAAATCAGTCTCCTTTAATAAATAATCACATATTTCAAAGCGAGACAAGATGAATGTTTTCAACAAAGCATACCCTGAGTTGCATCGGATAAAAAATATCTTGACAGTCAAAATTTTTGGTTCATATAGATTTTCTATACAATTAAAAATCATGTGAACCTCCCGTCAAATCAAATATATTTTAAAGAGTTCCTGGCATCACCTGTTTTTACATGCTATGTAAATTCATCATTTCACATCATCCTCCACAAAGTGTGGTACGTAACAGAATATAGTAGTTCAATAACAATATCATAGTATGATAATACAAACAATAATTATTTTGTGATTAACAAAATTCAAACTGCACAAAGATGGCGCCCCAATTAAAAATAATCACTCACTAAAATGAGTTTAAAATTGACTCGTTGAAGTAAAATTATTTATAAGTTTGGTGATCTCGTCGATAGAAAAAAACATCACAAAACAATAACAAACCTTGATTCCTTCCTCGTCATTTACTCTTCTTATTATCCTGACACATGCATCAGTTAATTGTGGTAAATCTGGATGTTCATGACATAAATCTCGCAATATTTTGATCACTCTCTTACGAACGCTGACACCTGTATCCTGCATTGAAAAAAAAAACATAAAAAATTGATGATACCTGGTATATTTTTGAAAATATGTGTTCACATGTGTGTGTGTGTACATGTGTGCACATGTGCATTTCTTTGCAGCATGATTTAGTAAAGTAACAAAAAAAAATTTATCATTCGTGTAGATTTTCAAATTGGTACAAAAACTATGCATGCTTGTGTGTGTGTGTGAAAAAGACACACATGTCTGGGTTCACAGTTCACATTCATTCCTAGCAATCTGAATTACATTTTAATAACTTTTAAAATTTAATTTATAAAAAATAAAAATAAATTACCAATATTCTCGCCGTCAACATCTTATAATACTGAGGAACAAGCTCTGGTTTGAGAAGAATAAATTTGCCCACAAGATCTATCGCTGCTTCCCTTACGCTGGTCGATCCATCCATTAAACTTGCTTGTACACCTTGCCAAATATCTTTCTGAAATATTAAAATAAAGTTTACAATACAGCACCTTGCTACAGACGGTGAACTAAAATTCTTCCAAGTCTGCGACTGAGAATTGTATTCAGGTCGATAAAAAACAATTTACATCAAGTAAAATGATAGCGTTTTTGACAAAAAGCATTGAAAAGAGTGGAAAAACAACATTATTACACATTAAAAAAGCATGTCGACTTCAAACCTATAAATTCAAAGTTGGAACGTCATAAACTTACCCTAGCTAATATAGAAGGATCAACCGCAACAACTTCTGCGAGGCATTTGATAGCTCGCGTTCGTACAGCGACTGCTGCCTCTTCTCGAATATGTAGAATGTGTGTGAGATAAGTATCAAATGAATGTGAGAAAGGACGATTTGAAGCAAGATATCGAGTCATCAATGTGGCATTGTCATATGTTAGTTGGGCACTGACGTTTTTGTTTTTCCTGCAAATAACATTTGAATTTACATATTCCTTGAACACTTTTTTGTTTTTTGTTTATTTGTTCTAGATATATATCACATTTGCGATGGAAATTTAATTTATTTAGCTTTGACTGTTCAGAGAATGTTTCAAAATTAATAAATAATGCCATTAGTTATTTTCAAAAAACACAGTTTCTTCAGCAAAAAGATTTTGGTATCTTGGGTATCACAATACCCCGCTCATTGAATTAGAGCCTAACTAAGAATATTACAGTTTATTTAATAAATTTCACTTAATTGCTACTTTTTTAGACTAAATACGCTTCAACATTATTAAAAGAACAATTCTACTATGTGAACTACACTTCATTACCAATATGTACACATCCTATGTAGCTGCTCTACAAATCAAACAGGCTGCCTCTATGGCAACCCGAAAGTCCATTACAGAAAAGCTTTTTCCATTGGCAATTGGACTTCCTAACTGTATTTTGTTAATCATTAGAATTTTCAGCGCTCCAGAAGTGTGTGTACCAGTATGGAGATAACTAATTTTGTTCGCCTAATTTACATCAAGTTGTGTACTGGAATCTATGGGCAGGGGGTTATTAACTTGGCTAACGCAGACAGTCCCTGGACTCATAATAGAACTAAAATAAGGAAAATCGGAATAAATTTATGGCCTAACCCAGACCTGGTACACATACAACGGGAGTACCCAATTGTCAATGTAGTATTTGTACAATCTACAAAGCATAGATATTCTGTAGTGAACTACCTTTTCAAGGGCGTAGTTGGGGTAGCGTTCACAACACCATTTTCATTTGATTGCATTGTTTCAGTTATTTCGTTCTGCTTAGCTTGTTCTGCAGCAGTGTCTGAAGCGAGCTCCAAAATTTGCTTCTTCCTGTGTTCACACTCTTGCAACAAATTGTTTTGTTTGTCTATTGCTTCGACCTCACCATCGATGTCCTAGAAAAAGTATTGTAAAAAGGTAAAACCCCCGCAACACCCCTGAATCGTTCGTTGAATCTAAAGATGCTGAGAGCAAAATCACCCCGAAATTAATGGGAAAGATCTCTGAGCGAAGCTACGAGTGATCACTTAAATGTCCAGAGCAACTGACATTACAAAAAATTAAAAATCACTAAAACTCAAGATTTCAAATGAAGACAATAATGACGATTTGTTTTAAATTAAAATTCAAAGTATTGTGGGTATTTTTACATCCTTAGTCAAAAAAGTCAACCGAATAGTTAGAAAAATAACAGAAAATGTTCCCACGATTTTGCTTAAATGATTTACTAAGAACAAAATATAGACGGGAGGAAATAATCTGAAAATCAAAAATAAAATTCCGTAAGTTACTTACTTTATTTTCCGTTTTTGTATTCTGCAGTTCTCCCGCTTCTCTAGTAACATCACGCAACCATTGTCCAATGTAGAAGTTGTGGGCAAACTGAAGATAAAATGAAATTTTGAAATTTAAAAAAAAATGTTTTACCAAGCATGAGCTATTGTTAGAGCTTGATTTAACAATAGCTCATGCTTGGTATACAGTTAACACAACTTACCATAAGCGCAGGATCTGCATCAGCATTGCTTCGAACATAATCAAGTAAGATATTGTGAAGCCGGTGTTCAATAGAATTCTCCTGTAAAAGCACACATATACAAATTAATAATAATTAAGTATCGAATGAAATTTAACTCATGATGAAATGTTGCTTATTTTAGTTCAAAAAGTGGATAGTTGATATAAAAAATTAAAAAAAAACAGTTTTCAAAAAGTAATCAGAAGTATGAGCGGCAGAGCCAAAAAAATGTTAAAGTACAAAGGCGATGAGTATTTTTGTCAGAATGACATTTCCGCAAAATAATAAAATTTCATCAAAATTGTAATTTGAATATTATTCATCATCAAAATATTTGTCCTCAATATAGCAAAAACCAAGCACTCTCAAACTCCCTCTATACTCTACATATAAAAAATCTCAAAACTCATACTGATATTAAGGCAAGGGATGATAATTTGAAAAAAAATGGCCCTGTCCTTAGTGAGCACAACACAAAACTAAATAGTAAAAAAATTACAAAAATTAACTTCCGAGCTGACGTTATTAAATTGCTGATTTTCTACACTCAAGTCTTAACAAACCTCAGTTGGTTTCCACAGCTTATTCTCTATGATATTTTTCTTTGTTTTCTTATTATTCTTATTTCTACCCTTTCCTGCTGATGTCTTTCGCTTCTTACCTTTTCTTTCGTTCTTGCAAATAAAACTTAACTTTATAAAAACTTTCCTCGTCAAAACTATTTGGATAAATAACATATTTGAATATCTAAATGAAAGCTTAATGGGTAATTGTTAAAGTGGGCAACATCACCCTTTAGAGCAGGGCTGGGCAATTATTTTTGCTATCGGGCCACATTGAATATTCAAAATGCAGTGGCGGGCCGGACTAAGTAAAGCCAATTGTGCGTTTTAATGCATTTCATTACACATTTAAATAAAACAAAGTACTATTGTACTCCGTTATTTTTATTTAAAGCACAGTTATCAAAACTAGTTTAAAACATAAATATCGCGATTTCCAGACAATACATAGGATCAGAGAAACGTCACGCTTGCAAAACAATGCCGAATTTTATCATTAATGCTAAAGAGTGAGTAACTATGCGGAATTAAGACCATGCCTCCGAAGGCCAAACATTCGTGATTCATATAACTTTGCTGTCACCATAGCATTTTTAACGTAAACAGGGGTCGCGGAAAATTTGAATGCATTGGAAGGCGTTGCGAGCTTGAAAGTTTGGAATGCACTGCTCTAAAATACAACGTCTATCTGCGTATATAAAAATGTGAGATAAACTGCCGGAATATATTTAATTTTGATACCTATTTTTGCGATATGGGTATATTTAAAATGCATTGATATGGGCACATTAAAATGTCTTGCTTTGTTGTTTTAAACTTAACCCACGATTGCTTTGACAAAATATAATCACTACTACTCTTAAATACCACCGCATGCCGCGGATATAAAAATGTAAGATAAAGTGCCAGGTTACTTTTTTTCGTATTTTGAGATTTCCTGAAATCAACAAATGTTATTTGTTCGTGCAACAGAGACTTGGCTCTATTTTACAGATTTCACCAATAGAAAAATCCCTACGTCTGCCATAAAACCACACTGAGTAAAATTCAATTTAGTACCATGAAAATCGGTTGAATTTACTTTACTTTGTGCCATGGGCACCAGAAAATTTTCAGTTTCCAATTTCTACAACAGCGTTTTTAATCTGTCGCAAGCCTTCTAAATCAATCTTGTTTCTGTCCAGTGTTTAGTATTTTATATTACCGCTCTGAAATATCGATTTAGGTTGCTGCAGATGCATTTCTTTATCTTTAGCATTATGATATAATGACTCGTTTTTCTCAATGGTTTCACAGTTCCATATGCAAGACATATATATATGTTGGAGGAAATTTGTGATTTGAGTAGAATAATCACTGGCGTAAAGGTGTTTACGGTCTAAATAACATCTCGAGCTGACGAAAACAATCGGTCATTTAAAAAAAATTTAGTCGAATGGTCTTGCTGACTTTTTCAGTTTCCTAAAAAAAATTTTCACAGTTAAAGTATATTTTATATGTAAATAAAAAAGAAAGTGTCCACATCTAGAAACCTGCTCGCGGGCCGGATGAAACGTTGCCACGGGCCGGATGTGGCCCGTGGGCCGCAACTTGCGCAGGCCTGCTTTAGAGGGTGAAAAACACAGAGGTGAAAATCGGCAATGGCGTATTCTCAAAAGGGTTGAAATTTTAGAAAGAAAAACAGATTATCATAATTATTATGGAGAAGATTATTTAATTATGGAAAAACAAAAAAGCTTAGTATTGGTTTATCGTACAGTTTTCTAAAGCCATAACCATGTATCTACCCTGCTGCAGAACTGAAGTACATATTCTGGATCTATATAAAAAAAACATATCTCGCTCTTCACATGAATATTAGCCTAAAATACTACTAAAGAAATTGGGTCTCTTATTGGCTGTGTTTCAATTCAACAAATCTATTTAACAGTGGAATTAAAATGTACTTTTTTCAATTATTCTACTCTAACCTTCTCAGCCTCTTCGTAGGTTTCTTCTCTTTTGTTTTCCTTATTTCCCTCCTCATCTTTGTCATCTTTTTTTTCTCCTGTCTCGGCTTTTGGATTTTCGAGTTCATCTTTCGCAGCTTTATCGAGATTAGATATCAGTTGTTTTATGATGTTTTTATCAAGCTGACTGGAAACACTATCTCTTCTTAATTTTGCCGCAATTACACCGAGATAATCAATCGATGCAACTCGAAGAGAAGCTTCTGTTTGCTTGTTAGAGAAAGTGTGAACCTGAAGACAAAAAAAATGAAAAGTATGTTTTAAACAATTGACAATATTTTATACATTGTTTTGTGTATTTTTAGAAATATAAGTAAGGATGACAGATCTATAGCTGGAAACAAGTAAATTTAAATCTAAAAGTAAATAATCAAAATGCAGGGATGGCATAAATCAAATATTGTACTATTCTGAATACATTCTAGAATCTAGAATGATAATTTGGAATGTTGAACATATGCTAACTCAAGTCGTTTTCATTCAAGAAATTTGCAGATTTTATTGCAAATCGACAGAATTTGATAGCTTGGTTTAAATCAGGGTGGGTAAACTAGGGCCTGCGGGACACGCGCACCCTCAAATTTTAACTAAAGGCAACTATTGATATGGTCTTTGAAGAAAATTAAGTATTTTTCTCAATGCGGCTCTTAGTAATAAAGATTTAATTAGCTTATAATGAACATTTTCTCAAGCTATTCCAAAATTTTCCTGATACCATATATTTACTATATCAAATATGTAAGAAATTGTGAATGTTTTCGATTCAGACTAGTTATCCGCATTGAAGTCAATACATACCAACAGTGAAGATAATACATACCAATAATCTTCCTAATATACTGAGCATCATCTCTGAAGCTGGCCATTCTGGTTTATTGACAGTTGCCAATAAATCGTGAATGAAGTTTTCAAACAAAGGTCTGTAGTCGATCTCTTCAGATTTACTAGCGCATCTAAAATGAATATCAAAAATATTGTTATCAGACACATACGTTATTCTACATACTAGGCTGAAAATATATTACTAAGCCTTCTTTTATGAAGCAACAGCAAAGTTTTCAAAATCACTTTTATCATGGCAGTTCAAGATTGAAATCGCCATTAATATCATATACTACTGATATAGCCTGCACAGATGTTCATGATTCAACTTGTGCATTTAAGTAATTCTAATTCAGTATAACGAAATGCGGCATAAAAGATGGAAAAAACTTACTTCTTAAGAAAAACAGCAAGAAAACTCTGACCCATTCTCATTGCACTGTCATAACTTCGAATAACCTTCAATTCATCAACCTATGAAGAGATAAAGAACAATTTGAGTAAGCTTCATTGGTGGAGACGTAGCCACTATTATAAACTATTTACACCAGGGAAAATAATAACGATTACTCAATAATGTTGTCATATTCTACAAGAAATTCAGTACAGCAACTATTGTATTGTTAGAAATTAGACTAGTCTCCACTAGAAAACATTAATCAAATTTGTTGAAAGATTGGTTTCTGCAGTTCTAGAATACTCATTTATGTAACAGTAACCAATAGTTATTTTTCATTCATAGCTTTATCTACTTATGAATCTTGAATGCAAATGTGGTCATCAACAATTCTACGATGAACAGACAATTTTCGAATTTGAATATTCACACAACTCACCTTTTCCTTATCTCCTTCATTTTTATCGTTTTCTTGTTCCGTAAGTGGAAGCATGACAATAGCCTGAATCATTTGTAATACCAGAGCAGAAACCATCTGAATGTACGGCATAACTTGATTACTGCTGACGTCTTCATCATCTGAGTAATCTTCATCGACATAATTTAACCTGTTCACAAGAGGGTTTCATTATAAAAAAATGAACGTGTAATTCTTTTTTTTATACAACAGTTATTCGGTACTTCCGTAATGTGTGTACCAGTTAGGGTTAGGCCATAATTTTATTCCGATTTTCCTTATTCTAGTTCCATTATGAGTTCCGGGACTGTCTGTGTTGGCCAAGTGAATATACCCCCTTCCCATAGATTTCAGTCCCTTTAGCCTTTACACAACTTGATGTAAGGTAGTCGAACAAAATTAGTTACCTCCATATTGGTACACACACTACTGGAGCGCCGGTTATTCGAGCATTTTGATCTGAACAAGACCATATACAAGCTGCCACTCACACAATATATCTCACAATATATAAAGAGTTGTTTAATTTGGGAGGACCGGAATCTTTTTGATTTAACATTGTCTAAACCAGCGTTTCTCAAATTTTTTAGCCAAGGAACCCCTACGCTTTTTATCTCGCTTCGCAGGACACCAAGAAATTAGAAGGTAAAATTGATGGATGGTTTCCAAAAAATTCACCTATGGTAAAATTAGAAAGTTTGCTATAAACTTGACAAATAAAAAATTAGGCCGACTTTTAGCAATATTGAACGGTTAAAAAAACTCATCGTTTTTCAGACTGGCACAAGGCCTGCCCGCCTGTTTAGATAGCAAGGCCTGTTTGTTGGTTGAAAAATAAATTTCCTGTCCAGAATCGCAGATGCACGACCAAGGTCGCCATGGTGACCAATTTAGTCGAAATACCGATCCCTGTTCCGCGGAATGCTTCGAAGAAGTTCAAGTAACAGCAGTGTTCCGCGGAACACAATTTGAAAAACACGGGACAGTTTAACTCTTTAACCGTTAGGAGATCGCCGCCATCTTCACCTTTTCTTTACATACTAATATAATGTAAAATTCAATAGCCCAACCTGAAACTTCTCAAGTTTCTTTTGCTTGTAGGTAAACGAGCCAACGACTGAAAAATATCTTCAAGAATAATTTTTCTGTGCCTTTCGTAACGGGCAAATATGATTGTTGTCAATTGAATAGCTGATAATTGGAGTTCACGAACGTTTTCAACAAAAAAGGGTGAAATTGCAACAGAAGAAACCTGTAAATATAAGTTCTTAATATTGAAAAAAGAACAGCCAGGAACTAAAGAAAAAGTGCGTTAGATTGAAAGCAAAAGTTAAAAATAAGCAAGTCTGAATAATTCAGACAATTGCAAAAATACTTCAATGCAATTAGAAGTTAGAATATACTCTGTATTTATTTCAATGATTGAAGTAAAGCCTTTCGCTCCAAACTAGGCCCTATACAAGCGGCCACTAATATTTAGGTTATGTAGAAGGTACTCTTATATGGTATGACTGGAAAGATTCCAGTCGGCACCCAATTCCATCTAACTTTGCGTGAGGAGAGAAAGCCTGAAACGTGTTATTTGCGAAGTGCGATGCAAACACAATTGGGTCCAATTCTATAATAGCGATTGGCAACCTGCGGCTCCGGAGCCGCATGCCGCTCTTTGTTCTCGGAGCACTGGCTCCCGTGAATCAAAGTGATTACAGCAGTTTTTCGTAAGAAGCAAGCAGTGGGGGGGATTCAATGACAGAGAAGATATAAAGCCAAATATTTCTCACTAATTACACATCACAGCAGTTCCCATAGTATAGGCCACCAGTGGTAAAAATGGGTCGCATTAAGGTAATTCGAATTTGTCTGAACCAGGGCTGGATCATAAACTATTTACGAGAGTTTCAACTTCTACTGACATTAAAGCAGATGTTGCGGCTTCGAACAGGTTTGATTTTGATGGAAAGGATGCCAAATGGCTCGTTCAATGATAAAGGTTGCCGACCCATGCTCTATAGCCACTAGGCCAGGGTGGTCCAAACCCAGGCCCGTGGGCCACATGTGCCCCGCCGATTCAATATCTGTGGCCCGCGTCACATTTGGAGAGTAATCAATAAATCGCATTTCGTGTTGTTTCGTAATCAAATTAATCAGAAAAATCTTTTGACATATTGTTACATCACTAATGTCACTGAATTGAATGATGTGCCTGGCAGTCTAAATTATTATCTAGCTTTCTATCTTTTTGGTCGGGAATATATGTTAACAATATGGGCATCATAGAAAACTAAAAATCGAATGCGGGTTCTATTTGCCTGGGATGGCTATTTCTGATAACTGTGTGTTTGCACAATAAGTGTTTGTTTTGTATTGCACTGTTTAACTATTCTTGGGGCACTATTGTGGCCCGCGAACAATCAAAAAATGAATTTGTGGACCGCGGAGCCGACAACCTTGGACTACCCTGCACTAGACCATCGCATCGCAGAATATGAACCTAACTGAAATTAGCATGAGTTCCATAAACTGGTGATTTGATATACGAACCACATCCCTACACACCAATACAGATGACAAATTGAGTTGACATTATAATACACATTTCAAATTCAATCAAAAAAGGTACTTTTACTGAGTATAGAGTATAAGTACCTGAAGCACAGATGTATCAGTTAAAGGTTGAATATGTAGTAACTCTTCCCATAATGTCATCAATGAAATCATCTTATTATAGAGATGTGAAACAGCTCGACTTTTCGTACCTTTGTAATGAGCTCTTTTTTGTCTACTTGAAGCAGTGTGTAAATCTAAAAGAAGTTTTTGAAAGGCAATTGCTGATTTGTTCAAGAGATATCGATATGTGAGCAGTTACTTGGAAGAATATGAATCTATCCTGCCTGGCTCGGCAATTTATTTGGTACAATGAACAAATATCATAAAATGAAATGCTGTATATGCTCGCACACAAGGCGAGTTTGAAACTTGAAAAAAAAAGTTGCCAAACTAAGGGGTCGGCATAATAAGAGCATAACTCTGATCGCACTAACAATTCAGCTTATACACACATAACTCTGATCGCACTAAAGGGTCAGTCTATACATGCTAAGTTTTCACAATAAGAGCGTGCACGCACACACACGAAGCAGCGCTTGATACGCTATGACACATGTTCGCTTGTGTGTTTACGCTATGACAGCAATAACAGTCTGTGATTGGATGTCATACGCGTGACCGCTTGCGTATTTAGGATTTTGAGACACTTCTTACCGTTAATAAAAGTAAAACCTAACAATAATGGTCATCATTTTCAATAATACTCTTCTGCAACCATCTGCTGTGATAGGTGCGTACAGCGTGTTACGATTTGTGAGGTCGGCTTATATGCGGATTTTTATAAATTCATCGTTTTTTGAGGTAAGGCTTATATGCGAGGGTTAAGTTGACAAGTAAAATGTTGTCATACCTTTACCACTGCTTCCCTTTTTAGTTTTACTGTGGATCTTATAAACTGTGTCATATTCTGGATAAATAGTATTCGTAAGTTGAAATCTCAGCAGTTGTATTGCACGCTCCATTACATCTTCTATAAATACTGATTTAGGCATTCCAGGTGACGTCATCAGATTGAGAGCGGTAAGTGCGGAATCTGCTGCAGCATAAACTCTTTCAAGAGCAAGTTCTTGTTGCCATTTTTGTTCCTGAGGAGTAATATCACCCTGTGGAAGTATAATAGGAAAATAAAACATCTAGAACCAGAGATTTGCCACATTTTTTGTTGGTGGGCCATATGACCAACCAACCAATCAACAAATCAGTTTTTTTCAAGGGAATTTGTTCAAAGCAAGGTCGCACACGCTCACTTAGAGTAGCGAGTGAGTAAAGTTACGAGCAACGACTTAAACACCAATTCAAAACTTCATTCCTTACTTTGACTGAAAGTGGATTCAATTTGACAGCTATTCGAATATTTGGTTCCAAAATAGTCATCAAACGTGACAGGTTCTTTCTAGGAACCTGAAAATAGAGAAATACGAAAATTTTTCACTCGTATACAAACAAAATCAAACCCAGACAGCCATCTGTAAAATTTCATTAACAGAACAAAATTCAAAATTTTGACAACTTCTGTAATATATTTTGAAAATGAAAGATTATTTAAATAAAAATTTATCCTTATTGAGACTAGGTAGGATTTTACACAATTTAAAATACACCTGAATTATTTTTTTATTCCAAATATTAGGCCACATTGTGCCAAAACAAGTTTCAAAGTTAGCGATAAACTTATATAAATGTAAATATATGTGCACATCTTACATTCTCTGAATTTCTAATAAAAACATCATAATCCATCAAAGAAAAAGAAACATCAATTGTACAATTTCGTTGTTAGAAAATATGAGAAATATATTGTTATCAAAAATAACACTCTGTGAGTGTTCGATTGCTCAAAATTATAATTTTTAAAATAAAGATATTCTCACATATTCCTAAGAATTCAAGATACAAATAAACTAAATTTGGAATACGATTATTCCATTTGTTTTAGACCCGTGGTTCACAACCTGAAGGTCGCGACCCACGAAGCACTTTTCAGGGGGTCGCAAAACAAATAATTTTATGTCCGACTTTTTTCTATAAAATCGATCCTAATCAGTTGTGGAAAAATGAATTCGTTTATAGGCGGAAAAATTAAAAAGAGAAACAATGAAAACGAATTTTTGAGGTTTTGGGTCGACAGTTGATATATATAAAAAAAACGAAATTCCTCGTATAAAACGACAAATTTCCTCCCTCTGGGGAATGCTTCCCCGTTTGGGAAGCATTGAAACTTTGCGGTAGCGGCAGGAAATATTTGTATAGCTGTGGCAGCTTTAAAAATCATTCAAATGTTCTTCATTTTTTATTTTAATTTCAAGTGTTGTGGGTGAATTGCCCTAGGGTTCATCTTCTAATATCAATTCAATTGTTATTTTGTAAATTTGAAGTTTAAGACAAGGCAAACTTTCTATGAAATGAGTAACATGAAAGTACATTATGCATTTCCATTGCCCTGTTTTCTGGTACCGCCTACTATACCAATTTTGTTTTTCAGTATTTTAGTCAAAAGCTAGTCCAGCCAAATAATCTGACCCCAGTAAATCAGATTAATCAGCCTAATACAGACAGAAAATAGTAGTGATAGTGCACCCAGAGACAGTTATAGAAAATTGGGGTCTAGTATAGTTTAGTACCACAAGTACTTCCAGTTAACGTAGCATAACGAATTTTGCATATGTTATTCCTAACCCCCACCCAACTGTGCCATCCAAAAATTACGTCAATACGATGTCACAAACACGTCATGTGGCTTGCCAAAGTATAATTACAATCGCCCGAAATGGCATCTGCGCCGCCGATAACGATCTCGCTATGCCGGCGATCTCTCTCCTACCGTGATCGTTGTGACGAGCGAATGAGAGAAATAGCTTGCTCGATTTCGGGTGATAGTCTGCGCGTTTTGTACGATTTTGGTGGGCCTCATTACGCCACTGTGACGCCGAAATGACGTATTTTTTCAATGATGTAGTCAGGTGGGGGTTAGGATTGACATGTGCAAAAATTGTTGAGCCAGGCCAACTAGAAGTGCATGTGGTACTAAACTATACCAGACCCGAAAATTGATTATTCTAGACAACAGGATAATAAAATAATTGATAGTATTCAAATTGATTCAAGATAACTATTTGCAGAGAACACATGAAAGCTTAAAATCCTTTGTTTTGTAGGACCTACTAATTCTAATTTAAATTCAGCATATATCATGAAATGGGCCGTGGTAAGCTAGAAAATATCCAAAGGAGGTCGCGGCGCAAAAAAGATTGGGAACGACTGTTTTAGACAGTGGCGGTGATCAAATCTGAAAATCAACAAACCTGGTTTAAAATTCCCATAGCTTTTAGTTTAGCAGATTCACTGCTTAGTTCTCTCAGTCTTGATGCTGGAATGAGTAAACATTCAGGTACTAGATCATCGGGACCACATTGTAATGAAGTTGCATCCAATCTATCCATATCTTCAAATATTAATTCGACTACTGTATTAAATCTTCTTAATGATCCTGACACGTTTCCTGAAATTTTAAAATGATTAGAAATAGAGTATTAATTTAAGAGTAATTTAAACCAATTGGTCTACCGTCTGAATTTATTCCAAATTAATACTTTTTAATGCAAAATATGGAATATAGAAATTGAGTGATGTTCAATGGAGAACAGTGTCAATTTATATTCTACAAAGGAGGTTGAGATAATTCAAGGTGGTCCAAGGATGTGGGATTGAAGAGCAGCAAAGAATATTTAGGAGGCCTTGCAGGCCGCATTCGGAAAACCTCAAGGTGATCAAAATACTGCGAGACGGGTTCCTGAAATAAACGCACAAATGTGTCTCCCTTATCATCGCTTGATTATTTCTAGAGCAGGGGTGGGCAATTACTATCCTGAGTGGGCCGGATGCGGATAACAGACTTGGTTACTGGGCCGGATGATCAAAATTCAGTATGATCAGAAACGGTTATTTGCAAATACGCAGAGTCCTAGACACAAAGATCAATGGGCCGTTATTACAAATTACGGCAGCAGAGCAAAGAAAGTTGATGTAAAAAAGCTTAACAGTTGGGTTAATGGGCTAGGATAACGTTATTAATAAAGATAGCACAATGTAACAATTGCGGTAATGATGACCGTATTTGATAAATAGATTATTCAAATCAAAGAGAATAAATGATGCGCATTCCTATCGTTTACAAACAAAATTACTGTAACTTGGGATTTAGGAGGCAAGTGGTATTAGATTGATTTTATTTTGTATCCAAAATAGGAAATGGAAATTCCAATGGCAACAGTCGTCGTGATTACCCATTTGTTGAAATTGCCGAATTTTTCACCGCTGATGGTTTTTCTGTTGCGCAAAATATTCAGTTCAAGACTATTACGAGAAATAAAAATGTCTTGCCATATCAATTTAATATATAATATAATTAATTTAATTATATATTAGGAAAAGGAGCGATCTTGGTCATTTGATTAATTTGAGCCACTTGAGATTATTTTTAAGAAATCACCATTTGCAAAATTCCAAGGTCGGTCATAAAATCCCACAAGTACACTTCATTACGATAAAGTAAAAGCATTGCAACTTTGAAATATTGCGGCGATATGGCGCAGCACAAACACATATTTGGGAACCGCTGGGATTTGCTATAGTTTTCGATCCGATGAAAAATAACGAAATTTTTGGGATTTACCAGGTCAAAAATAGAGCTTTGAAAACAAAATTTATGATGTTCTGCATTATATTTTGTGATATATATATATATATATTATGACTCCGCTCCTTTCTTACAATAATCACTTCCTCTTTTTCAGTCGCTAATTGGATTTGCGGATTAAATTTTTAGTGTGTATTTAGTCTCTCGTTTCAGATGACCACACAATAAGGAGTTTTGCACACATCACTCACAGTTACAAGGAAATCCTTTTCTCTACGTTCTCATAATACAGGGATAATTCCCTGTAATATAGTCTACCAATATATTACTGATGTTCACGTCTTAAATACTCGTGACATGCTGAAGTAAATATCAGCGATTTCAACTCAATCCCACCCTGTACTAGACAAAAGTAAACAAAATGTATTGGGACATCCACGAACAAGTGCGTAGCAAAATGCAGACCAAAATGCTGATATGTCAGGAGCTGGCGCTTTTGAATAATTGTACAGAAATTATTCAGATGGTTTTATGTTTATATTCAGGGCTGACAGTACGTGTGGAATTACAAAATTTTAATTTGCGGACGATTTGTTGTTTCTCCCATCTCTTCAACGATCATTTTCATGCATGAAAAGTATAGCCTAATTTCAGCAAGAACAAGTGGGCCGGATAAAACACTAAAGTGGGCCGGATCCGGCCCGCGGGCCGTAATTTGCCCACTCCTGTTCTAGAGAATGAAGCGCGTACGGCCATATTACCCATAACAGTCCCAGTTGGAATAGCTTATTACACCCAAAAATGTTCAGCCAATAAATACAATTATCTGTCAACGGTTTAGTGTATGCTAAAATTGATTTGTGGGCCGCACAGAATGTGTGCGTGCCAGCAATTGGATCACCCTGAGATAAATGATTAATCGTTGTTTTTCTGTTTTCTATAAATCTTGGGAAAAGGAATAAAGCTTTTTAGTGTCCCTGTGAGACTTCAAAATGATCACAATTTTGGTTTTGTTCTGAGCAAAATGTGTGAAATAAGTATAAAAACCCATTCGAAATTATTTCTGAAATCAAAAATTTAAAATGTTATTAAATATAACCAATCCATAAATAATTGATTGATCTTGAATATCACCAAAACATAATTGAACTATATTTAAAAAAAATCATGAACCTCCTTCCTGCATCAATCTCATTTCTGCCAATCTTCTTCTTTCCTTTTTCTTTCTTGAATCTTTGTGAGAAATTTTTCTAGCAGGAGAGGATGATTCATCCCTCCATTCATCACCTTCGTCATCACTATGAAGTGTTATCAAAGACTTCGAAGTTGGATCGGAAGAATCCGTACGCTTTCTCTTTTTGCCTTGGAATAAAGAATATGAACTTATTAAACAGAAAAAGAAATATTAGAAAAGATAATATTCCAAAAACATTTTTCTAACTGAGATCAGTAGTAGTTTTTTTTTAAACAAAATAGACCAATAAATAAATCCTCCTAATAAAATAAATTATAATAAACCAATCATATAATTCCCTATTAATAGTGCAAATCTCTGAAAGATACTTTTCTTTTGTAAGGTGTGGAAGACTTCAATATAATACCCTAACTTTCAGCTAATAAGTCAATTTCATGGACTGATTTCTGATTTTGACTTATTGGGTGGCTCAGCTTAATTTATTTGTTCTGGGGTCAGTTTATTATTGGCTTCGAAATAAAAAAAACGATGGAAAAGAGAGACAATTTCTGGAATATTTGAATCTAGAACATCTACACTGTGATTATTATATTTGATGTTGCCGCATTTGCGTGTGCATCATGAGCAAATCATGTGCAGTAAATCATGACAACAAGGCGCTTTGGTGCATTTATCGTAAAACTTAATATGAGAAAGAGAGCGAGCGCATCCGCAGGTAACTACAGAAAAAATTAGCAAAATGTTGATAAACATAGAACGCACATTGGTGTTTAAATGACGAACAGAGAAAAAAAATAACACCATTTTTCTGCCGAGTCGGCTTCTTAGCCGAGAATATTATACCTGATGAACCGGATCCCAACAATCTCTGCTGTCTTTTCAGTTTGATTCTGTCAGCCATGGAATGATAAGCTGTGAATTGTCCATCCAATGTGAAGTGTTGTTTGTCAGCATCCTGTGATGAAATTTAAATAGTATGGTCAGAATTATTGTTGGTTGGGGTTACAGTTATACCTTGGCTATCACATATAGAGCTTCTACAATTGACAGTTTCATATAACCAAGAAGTTTACAAAACTCCATGAAAGTTGGTTAGCATGTATTGAAAATAATGCAGCAAGATTGATTGTCTGCGAAACTTATACCAGTATACATGTTGGCGCACCGTGATAAGCATTACCAAAATGTTTGCCATCGGCCATCGACTCTTCTATTACCCTTCTATTACCCTGCGAGGGTTCGGGGGTTGAAATCCTGTGGGGGAAAATTATCTGTGAAAAGATTGCTGTACTCCTCACCATCGTAAGGAGATTCATGAAAGTGTTGGTCACTTATGGCTTCCTCCACCATCAAGTCCCAAGTAAATACCCATACCATAGGCTGATGACCGGAAAAGATGCTATGGTACGCCATGTGATTTAGCCATCTTATCAGCTTTCCTCTCTCTGGTATGAATATGAGAACCCTATCCTATCCCAAATTTCATTCAAATTTTCAACTTACAAAATTATTAGAATACTGAAATGATAATGGTTCAAGCATGACTCGAGGTGATCCAATACTCTCTGATGAATTCTTCCTGTCTTTTTTCCTCGGATCTGCTTGGAATGGTTTTGGAGGCGGCTTTCTCTCCCGGAATTTTCGACCTAAAATATTGAACATGATTTAACAAGCTCCATATTTCTATCAAATAGACACAAATTATACAAAACTAAAATTACACAATTAAATGGAATTTAAATGTCTCTTTGAATCTTTCCTATATCAAATCTAAAACAACTGTATCCAAGTAAAAATATTAATGAATGAAAATCAAAATTGGAAAAAAATATGTCCATAATATTCAATTATACAAGAATAGAAATCTACAGTTTAAAACGAGTGGTTCTCAACCTTTTTTAGCATCAGAGACAACAACGCAAATTAAAATAGCAAAAAAACTCAGGATGTATTTTATAATAACAACATTCAAAACTCAGGGTAAAAACCAATCAAACACTAAACTTGACATTGGCTTTGACTTTAGAGTCTGACAAAGCGAGTCGCAACCTTAATGGATGCATTCTCCAGCAATGTACAATCAATTCAACTACTGCACTCCAGTCATTCAATTTCAAGTCATTAATTAATTTTCAATGAAAAATTTTCACTGAAAATGATTAATTTTTAAATGAAAGCCACAGAAAGAATAATTGAAAGCCGCAGGAAGAATAGGTGACTCTGAGAGCCGTGGTTGAGAAGCACTGGTCTAAAACTAATAGAAATTTTTTTTCCTTATAATACCAACCTGTGTTATCCAAAGGATCGATGACCAAAGCATCATATAATTTTCCATTTTGAGGCCACTTGGCAATCACCATCATTCCAGATTTTAATTCATCAAAACTTGATACTTCAGAATCATCCGGATACATGACATCTGATAATTTATGAATATCTGCTTCTTCTTGATCAGCAATGAATTTGACTCGAATATGTTTAGAACCTAGAAAATAAAATAAAAAAGATAAATATAACTTGAATTATATGAACGTGTATATGTGAAATATTTAAAATTGTCCATTCAAATTCACATATCTACATTACTCAACTCAGCACACAGGGGTTGCCAAAACAAAATAATTTACTATTTCAAATACACTCAGAAATAATAATTTGTAGAGATTGATTTTTGCAGTACAAAAAAGTTGAGACAGACGTTGTTTTGACAACTCATTTCAAAAGTCTAAAAAATATTTAGAAATCTATTCTATAACTTTTTAAACCAGTGGTTCTTAAACTTTTTCGGGCGCGACCCAAATCTGAGTTTTATGAATACTCGCGACCCAATCCTAAATAACGCAAAATGTGTTTTTAATGTTAGTACAGTTTGACTCAAATACAGACAACTATTTATTAGAAACAGTCCATTGACTCAGTGAGATTGATGAAACTGAAATTTCCTTTTCATTATATCTTCAATACACAGCTCTATTTTACTTAACGCATTACGCAAGTTGTCACGGGTATCGAGGCGATTGCGAGCTTAGTTTTGATAACCGTCAGTGCCAAATATGATATCCTCGCTCGCACAAGTGCCTTGTCGCGAATTGTAGAAGAAAAGGCGTCCGCTGTCCGTCGCAAACACGACATCCTAGCTGGCCTTCGGTATCTCTCGCAATATACAACTTTCTACTCATCAAATGTGCACACACTGCTTCGTTCGCGGTAAATGGTGCCTCGAGATGAAGTCACATTTTCTCTAGATATTGAATAATCTAATGTCGAGAAGCGAGCCTTTTCATTGCGTCGTCTATTACAATTTACATTACCAAAAAGACGCCCATTTTTGGTTATTTTAATCCACTAAGACGACATTCCACGCGGTCAACCTCACGACAAGCGACGCGCATGGTTACCGATACCATAAAAATAATACACGTCACTGGCATATCAGAATTGTGATGTAACAATGAGCTCAAGACAGTTCTTTCCGTGAATGAAATTTTATATTTCATTATTTTTAAATACCAGAGTTTAGAAGCTAAATTGAAACATTGGGAAAGCTGAAAATTCTTCCTTCTCCTCTTAGATTGCCCTTGCATTGACGACCTTGTCGCGACCCATTTTTAAACCTTCCGCGACCCATGTTTGGGTCGCGACCCATACTTTAAGAACCACTGTTTTAAACGCAAGCATAATGGCCAACAATTACTATATGCTCCATTTTGACACTGCCAAACTTATCTATCATAGACTAGGCCAGGTCCTTACACGAAAAAAATAAAATTAAATTTTGTGATCATTAATGTGTACTTTATGCCTTTAAAGGTTTGCAAACATGTAAGCCAAAGGAATAACGCCACTGAACACTAGTACGACACAGCGCAACTGTTAGACTAGACCAGGGGTCAGCAAAACTTTGTGGCTCGCGGGCCAAGATTAAGAGTTGCAAGTCTTGGTGAGAGCACATATTTTTAGAAAGCTGAAAATCGAACGGATGGTCGATGAATCACAATTTTTTCACGCAGATCAGAACTAGAAATTTTAATTTTTAAACAACGCGCGAAGATTACAACTCAACTCAGTCGTCTTAATAAAAAAAAATTCACAAATGACATTTAATATGACACTTGTTGCTGCATCACACTTGATAGCTTTTCGGCATCAGGCGGCACACTGGATAAAGCCAAGATCGGCGAGGTGAAGCGTCGCAGGCTGTATCGGGCTCACGTAGGTTGCTGACTCCTGGACTAGGCCTGATTTTTGCTTACTGACAACTTGAATAACCACTGCTTCATACTGCTCTCTGACGATGTACATAGTCTTGTCATAGTTTCCTTTGTCAGACATCCTTATTATCCTTGAACATCTATTCCATGTCTTATCTCATATGGATCATGTATAAATAACCATTCTAATACTGTTTATCAATAAATAATCTATAGAATATACATAACATATATCTGACAAATGATAAAAAGATATATCATTGATAAATTGACAAAATCTTATCCCTAGTAATTCTTACTCTCCTGCAATACCTGATATATTTACCTGTATTACTACATATTCAAAGTTAGATATTGCATAGTTAAATAATTCACAGAAAAAACTACAAAATACAGAAATTGTAAACTTTTAACTCCATTTTACTAAAATTAACTGAAAAGATTTGCAAGCTTTTTTGAAATTTCATAAAATGCTGTCTTCCTTTTTAAATATTCTATCTAGCTTCATTGTGCTGCAATAATAAAACATCTACCTGCAAAACATCAACAGCAAGGTAATTAGTGCAAAGTGCTAATCAACAAATTCAAAACGAGAATATCGGTCGGAGACCGAAGATTTATCGATCGAATCTGCGGTTTCGATTCATGACTCTATAGTGACACCGCGTGTTCCATCACTAATTAATTAATAACTCGCTAATTATATGACATAATTCATCCAAAATCAATAGGCTTCTGGTCCGAGATATGAATGCACATGCAAAATTTGGAGCAGATTCAACCACGCCTTCGTGAGATATCGCGTGCATCTAACAGACAAACAGACAATATTCTATCTAGCTTCATTGTGCTGCAATAATAAAACATCTACTTGCAAAACATCAACAGCAAGGTAATTAGTGCAAAGTGCTAATCAACAAATTCAAAACGAGAATATCGGTCGGAGACCGAAGACTTATCGATCGAAACTGCGGTTTCGGTTCATGACCTTATAGTGACACCGTGTGTCCCATCACTAATTAATTAATAACTCGCTAATTATACGACATAATTCATCCAAAATCAATAGGCTTCTGTTCCGAGATATGATGAATGCACATGCAAAATTTGGAGCAGATTCAACCACGCCTTCGTGAGATATCGCGTGCATCCAACAAACAAACAGACAATATTCCATCTAGCTTCATTGTGCTGCAATAATAAAACATCTACCTGCACAACATCAACAGCAAGGTAATTAGTGCAAAGTGCTAATCAACAAATTCAAAACGAGAATATCAGTCAGAGACCAAAGACTTATCGATCGAAACTGCGGTTTCGATTCATGACTCTATAGTGACACCGCGTGTCCCATCACTAATTAATTAATAACTCGCTAATTATACGACATAATTCATCCAAAATCAATAAGTTTCTGGTCCGAGATATGATGAATGCACATGCAAAATGTGGAGCAGATTCAACCACACCTTCGTGAGATATCGCGTGCATCTAACATACAAACAGACAAATACCTATCAACATACTTACCGATCTAAAGATCGATAAGTAATAATTCAAATAAAAAAAACATCCATTCATATCTATATTACAGAATGGATAAACTATTTCCATAAATGGGTGAGACCTCTAATATAAAGGATTCTAATTTGTTTTTTCATTAATATATTCTACAAGCATCTCCCTCACTTTAACCTACTAAACAGCCATGACGTCTTCTGTTAAAAATTACCCTCATGCTCTTGTCGTTATACATTTGATTAATTTCTGAAAATCTAATCAGATCCTGTAATTACCATAATGAATTAAAGCATTCCTATAACACTACTAACATACAATATCATACTTGGTGCAATATCATAACAACCAATAAATAAGCATCTGAATCAAGGGTCGGCAACCTTTTGTTACTCGCGGGCCAAAATTAAGGGTTGCAAGTCATCAGTGAAGCGTCATGCGGGCCGTAGGTTGCCGACCCCTGATCTAAATCTTTCGGTGGAGAATAAAGCACAAGTAGTTACTTACCCTTTTTCCTAGGCTTAGATGAAGGAGTTTTACCAGATGATTCACTATTGCTTCGATTCTACAAAATGGAATAAAGTATACAATAATAATGTGAGCTTCAGGTCATTAGGAAGCTTTACTTAAATCGAAGTCTTGATCCTTCTATTAGAAGTATAAAGTGCAATGATAGTTGGGTGATTTGTATTACCATATATCCTCGAATATACGCGTATGTCTATTTTCCCATACATGTGCCGAATATCATCACTTCAAATAAGTAAAAAGTATAAAATATTTTCAAAATAATATGATTTGAAAAGTAACACAAACAAAATTATGAAAAATACAGAAAATATTTCCGTCTTTGTATATTTGATTCGACTATAACAGCACAGATGTTTTACATTTTCTAATAATGGTCAATACCACTTACCACGAAAGTTTCTACTTTGAAAAATTAATTTTTATGTTGCTATATTACATAAACATGTTAACCATGATCACCACATTAATATAAAACAATACAAACCTGTCTCTGCTTATGCTGACTAAGAGAAACTGGTGATGGTGAGAAATTGGATGCCATATTGGCAAGTTGTTCTGGAGTGATATTCTTTGCGTGCGGCGATGCATAAGGTGGAGGTGGAGGCATAGGTTGACGCTGATGTGAATGAGGAGTACCTGCTCGAGTGTTGACATTCAAGTCTGTATTAGCAAAAGATGGAGGCCGTGCAAACGGCAGGTAAGAATCTGTTGATCGAGCGGCTGGAGGACTTGAAAAAGGCAGTGCAACATTGGGATATTGTGGTGGCGTTGTATTATTATGTGAAGAATGTTGGCTCATGGCATTAGAACTTGAATTGTTTGATAATGGAGGTCTGTATGAAGGTGCTGGTGCTAATCTTGTTTGGTTGATCATAGGAGCACCTGATCTTTGTAGAGTGTCATTTGAACTTTGAACTTGAGGTTGTTGTTGATTATTCAAACTTTCTGGTGTCTTGTTGGAATCAGCAACTTCGAAAGCAGGAAAATCAGAATTTGTACCAGGTTCTGTTTTTATCCTTGATAATTTAAGTTTGAGTGATCCTGGTGATGATAAACCAGGTTGTTTTGAAGGACTACTAACAATATCATAGCAAACATCGTTCGTTGTTAAATCAATACTTCCATTAGAGGATTTCATCTCCGATGATTTTGGCTGTTCCTTGTCTTTATTATTCTTCTTTTTCTTCCTAATATAAAAAAGAATTTAAGTTGTATTGAAACAATTCACATACCGGTAAACAGAGGAGCTGTGTAGAAATATAATCAACAATTATAAGATAATGTGAAATTGACAATAAGTATTAATATACAAGCCTAAATATTTTTGTCATCTGATCCTTTAAAAGCAAATGACAGTATTACACAACAAGGCGCTCCAAGAACAACAAGAAGTGTGTGCACCAATATAGAGGTAACTAATTTTGTTCGCCTACTTTACAACAAGTTGTGTAAAGCGACTGAAACCTTTGGGCAGGGGGTATATTCACTTGGCTAACACAGACAGTCCGTGACTCGTAATAGAAATAAAGTGAAGAAAACCTCTCCCTAACCTGGTTCACACACTACGGGAGTACTCACAGGCTACAATAATAATGTTTTTGAGGATGGACAGCTACTGAAAACTGACTACTGAAAAACAATGTAGTTTTCTCACCGTATTTTTAAACAGATCTTGGGATTTTCTTCTTGCACTTGATTAGATGGATTCTCAACAGTAAATTCATTTTTCTGCAAAAAATGTTCCAAATATCGAGGTCCAATATAAACTGACTGCCATATTGATAAGAAATAGAATAAACTTCATAATAAAATGAAGTCCTACAAGTATTTAAAATAAGAGGAACAAATTGTATAAAAAAATGCTTTATATTATACTGAAAATTTAAAAATAGATGCAAACTATAAAATGAACTTACAGAGGATGAAGGTGTATCTCGATTCTCAGAGCATGTGGAATGAGGAATTTGAGACCTGTTGACCTGATTGGGATCTAAATAGCACATTTAAAGCAAATAAAAATACAACAAATACAAGTGGTATACCATAATAGATAAGAGTCTCAATGAGGACAAACCGTTAATATCAAGGAAAGATAAAATTACACCTGTTGAAAAAACTACCGGTAAGTTAATTCAACAATGTTTCTCAAGTTGGTGGACAGTTTTGCTAGGAAAATTTAAAAAGTGTAAAAATGAAATGATCTTTCGACAAGAATATAGCAAGCAATGTCCAAGCAGCAAAAGATAAAATAGATATGCAGAAATTTCTGGGGTAATCCACGTGCCCTTACCATCTCGAATAACGGTAAAAAATCACTGATCAAATACATATGGGTAACACAATAATTAAATATCTATCTCCTACTAATTTTTTCAAGATATTGACAGTCAATTATATACAATACCTAGGCTCAGCAAAAGAAAGGGTCTATTATGAAACAATTTTTTTTAAATATTGACAGTCATTATATACCTAGGATCAGCAGAAAAAAGGGTCTATTCTGAAACAATTATTAATTCTGACCTGTTTTGAACTGTGATGAGGAAATTTCAGAAGCACATTCAGCTGGACTTGCTTGATACATAGGCAAACCTGTGTAACTGAAAACAGAAATTATTCAAAACTTTTTTTAAACTTGAACAATGATTCAGAGTACTAGTAGTTAGAAAATTGGATTTAACTAATTTACATCAAAAATAAATCAAATTTATTTCGACTTTTCATCAAAGCGGATGGAAAAAAAATCCAAACATTATACAATATAAAAAAACAGAAAAATTCGAACATTTCTGTGTATTACAATGAAAGCTATAAATAAACAATATAAATACCATTACAATAATTATTAAACTTGAAAACACTGTTATAATTCGCTCAATCCCAAGAACTTCAAAAAATCCAATCAAAATTATATCCTAGCTAGCATATATGCACTAAACATATATATATATATATGTATGTATACATGTACAAAACAAAACGAATTCTCAGATTCATGACAAGCAATTTTTATAGTGCTAGAAAATTTTATAAAGGCTATATCATTTCAACATAAGTATGATTGTGGATTCGTGGACAAAAAAAATGGGAAAAAAAGTAAATTGTAGTGGACGTAAATTGTAGGTGAAACATAACAAAATAAAAATTTTGTGTGAAATAGATATAATGAATTATTTGCATCAATTCCCAGAGTTATAAACTGGTAATATTATGGGTCATACGCACTCATACCTTATTGCAGGGCTCTGTGGAGTAGCAGCTTGTGCAGGACTGCTATGCTTGATATTTCCTCCAACATCATTCACAAAAGTCTGAAAAAAAACAGAGCATTGCAAATTTCACAAAGTCAATGTTGAAAAGGCAAAAAAGTACAGTTATCGGTATATACTGTATATTCATCCATGCCTTTTATTGATAAAAAGTATACAAAAAAGGGACAATCGAAGCATTTTTCTTGAGTAAGATGTAGGGTATGGAATTTGAACTTGGATCTGG
Organism: Styela clava; assembly: GCF_964204865.1. Classification (NCBI taxonomy): domain Eukaryota; kingdom Metazoa; phylum Chordata; class Ascidiacea; order Stolidobranchia; family Styelidae; genus Styela; species Styela clava. Next base: position 16,748,969 of record NC_135260.1, on the reverse strand, counting down.
GACACCATCATATTTAAGTTCAATAAAGCTCCAGCCACTAGGCCTTTCATTACTAGATATAAAAACACCAGGTAGTTGAGGAGCCAAAAAAGTATACCTACTAACAATTTAACCTTATCACTACATGTCAATGAAAGTCCTTTCTGTGGTGATTCCCGGTAATTAATAAGGAATAAATGACATAAATATTTGAATTTGCAAATTTGTAATTTTGCAAATTTGTAAAACAATGGTGACTCCTTTATATGGAATATTGTTGGAACAAAATCCACAGCCTGGGTGATGGAATAGCAACTGAGTTTCGATAAGGCATTTTTATGATGCTGAGTCAACAGAGCTAATTAGGTATGATCTAAAAATCTTGCTAGGGACATTCATGCAAAAAGAAGTTTACCCGTCTTCTATAAAAAACATCTGGTTTCTTGGTTAAGATGGCTTGCAACAAAGGTGGTACATTAAGGCCATCTAAGCAATCAGTATCTTGAGATGGATCTTTTAGAATTCTATAAAAAAAAAGTACAAGATGAACAACTTGAAAATTATGCAAAAAAACGGTTGACTAAAAAATGTTACAGAGTATATTGAAATATTATTATTTGACAATCGAAATGAATAACCTTCATAAAAATCATGATTTTATAAGAAAAAAATAAGCTTCTGCAGAGAAAAAGAGTAACTACAGTAAATTCAATATTTCAAATTTTAAAAAATTGTTACCTGTTTACCTAGCAGAAATTCTCTGACTAATGGAACTATTACAATTCTCATGTTATCATGACTATATAAACAAATATAATTATATGAGACTTCATTTATTTTCATATTGACACAGCAAATTGTAGAGGTGACCAAACATTTGAAACAATTACGTCAACTTACATGTCTTCTGTATTTGTCTGTGAAAGTGCATCTATGACGTTTGAAACATTGTTTTTGTCTGTGTTATTTATCAGTCTCTTGATTCCGGGCATAGGAATAGTCGAATAAGCAAACAGAGGGTATTCCAGAGAATCTGGATGTGGACCAGGCAGTGGCAACTCATGTAGAACTGAAATTTAATTGAAATTAATACTAGGAAGATAACAAAAAAACTATTTCGAAATGGCAAGATTTGAATTAACTATTATTAATGAGCCCAAATGAAAAACAGGAATTCATTATCCATTATTTATCCATGCCACAGATGCCTAGTTAACATAAATCTATAAAAGCATTGAATTTATCAAGTCAGGCACAGTTCTCTAATTCCAAGATGTCCTGACATTTGATTCAATCAGAAAAAAAAACATTTGTCTCTGAAATGAGGGCATCTGGCACTACGGGAATTGCGTCAGATTGCGCCATGCTTATCTCGGAAATAATCTAAATTAATTGGGGTGGCACAAGACCAAAATTGCGTTTTTCGCTGAGAACTCTTGAATGCTATGGTACATTTTTTTTCTTCCAGTAAATCGCATTATTTTTTCCGAGCAATCTAATGTCAATATTTCTAGTTTGCACTTTCTTTAGTTTATTGTGCAAAAAGCTGTTTAGCCGATTTATACCAATGCGGAGTCCCAAACTGTCACGTAACAGAGGGATTTGTACTCACTATTATAATCGATGTCATTCAATGTGGGGGCTTTTCATGGAATGGGATAGTTGTGCCGTACTGCACATAGAAACAACTCACCATCTGTCAAACTTGTGATTCCTGCCAATGTCATCAACGGTATTTTTGGAATTTCCATGTTTGGATTTAAGTTGTTAGGATTCATACTCATAGCGGTGTTTCCGAGTACATAAGTTTCTTTGAGAAGCATTCATATATGTGAAGGTATTTTATCCCAATGTGAAAATGAAAATATATGGAAATCTGCTATATTCCTCTCATGTTTTAACTGAAACCCGATACAGAGATATAAGCTACCCTAAACAAAGCACTTTCCTGCAATTTATCATAAAATGCAAGAAATTCAAATTAAAAACTATTTTATTCTTGAACATTGCAACCAAATCGTGCCATGAACGAACCACGGTATCTCTTACCATGGTTTTATGGCGCTCTTCAGTAATCAGTATTATATTCACAGGTATATTCACAAAGTCATCTGCCAGATTTTAGTTTAGCACACAGAATTATACCTACTTAAACCTGAAACCTAACCCCAAACACATCAAAACTGTATCCATAGGGAAAATGTGAAAAATTTTACCCGCCATTAGTTTTCAATTTGCTGCCGTGGTACCGGCATCAAGACCTTGGTTTGTGGCAGCTAAAAAGTCAGTCGCCGTGGTTTGGCCATAGCGGCCATGGTTTTGAAATCCCGCCATGGTTTTGCGGCAGCTTCAGACGCCACAAAATACTTAAAACTGCACTTGCAGACTTGCAAATTGTTGCATAACTCAGTAACTGGACAATTTAGGTCAGGGTCGTCCAACCCGTGGCCCGCCGAGGAGTTTTGAGTGGCCCGCGCTGTATTTTCGGAATTAATAAAAATAAAATGAGTAAAACTTTGATTTTTCGCATGATAATTAATATAAATTTTTGATACAAACAATTTGTTCATTTTCCTGAAATGCGCTCTGCTAGCCCTTTCAAACGAGCCATGAGTGCCATTTGGAATCGAAACCAACTGGGAGATATCGATACAGAAATAGTCGCTTATACACTTGGCCAGAATGGCAGTTTCAATGACCTCATTATTTGGCAGCACTTGTACAAGCAAGTTTTTTCACAGATGAACCATGTCAAATCCCCTGTGAGATCACTAATTTCTGACAGTCATATTGAAAATTCGCTTCGCATTGCCACATCGTCCATTTCAGCGAATATTGACAAACTTGTTAGGGAAAAAAGTGCCAAACTAGTAAGTAAAAGTAAGTAAAAAAACTTTGTTGACTTTACTGTATCTTCTTTTTTTATTATTCTTATTATTGAGAAAGTTTGGTGCGAGGATTTTGTTTGTTTTTTCATTAACTTTCAGTCAGTGTAGCAAAACTAGAACATAATTACTATGTTAAGTTGTCCCGCGTAATTATTAGTGAACAAAATGCTGAAATGTGGCCCGTCGGCCAAAAAGGTTGGCCGACCCTGATCTAGGTCCTCACTCAATTATTATTCATGCTAAGTCACTAGTTATTTGTTAGCTTGGTATCTTCTGCACAAAAACTTTTTACATGGCTATACTTTGCAAAAATGATTCATGCAACAATGTAGTTTTGTGAAAACGTATTTTGAATAAAATAACATTTTAGCAAAAATACATTCTCACGAAATCTCATTTCGCAAAAATCTCATTACACATATCATTGTTTTTCGTTATATCTACAGTCAGACAGTTCTTGTTGCTACTTTTAACCTCTGATTTTATGTAGGCCTACTGGTGCATGCAAGAATTACCGGTACCATTTTACTCTTAAGTCACCAGCAATTAAATTTAGGAAAAATTCAGTAAATTTTTATTTGAAAAATAGAGATTTTGAGTCGACGGACAAGTAGATCAAAATGTACAATATCTATACTACTGTACTAGTAAGAAACAACATAAGAAAAACAATGCCCTTTATATTTATATCATTTAAGATATGATTAACATGAAGATACTGTGATTTATGTAATTTTCCACATAAAATTGCCCCAAATCCAGCAATCTGCCAATTTCAGAATTTAGAATGTAGGCTACGGTATTCGTTATTTCATATCCCAAAATATTTTCACGAAATGTATTCGAAAGAGTAAAATATTTGGTTTTGATCATTTCAGTTTACCAGTCTGGATTTCATGGCCTTTTTGAACGAGAAATCGGGCGTGCAATCAGAAATTCCCGCGTGCAAATAAGAATTCCTGGCGTGCAATTATAGCTCACGACGTGCAAAACAACTGCACTCGCGTGCAACTGACTTTGACATCAGATACCTCTCAATACATCCGCGTAAAATTACCAGTATCGGATAAAAAATACGTTGAATCAGAGAAAAAATGGACGTTTGACCTTTGACCCCAAACATTATTTCTACAGTTTGTCGCTAATTTTGAGAGTGTTTCTGCGACTTTGGATACCGGTACTGTTCAGTACATCCGCGTAAAATTATTGGATGAAAAATACGTTGAACCAGAGCAAAATGGACATACATTGTCATTAATTTTGGTAGTGTTTTTACGTAGGATTAATGGATAAAAAATACGTCAAATTAGAGCAAAATGGACGTTTGACCTTTGACCCCAAACATTATTTTCATACTTTGTCACTAATTTTGGGAGTGTTTGAGCAACTTTAGATACCGGTACTGTTCAGTACATTCGTGTAAAATTATTGTATGAAAAATACGCCGAATCAGAGCCGTACTTGGCCATTGGTGCGGAGGCGATCTTTTCGTCCATAACTATTCTCACGGGATTCCTATTTCCTATCATTCAACACGATATGGACCTTTCCCCGAGCATCGACTTCCTTGTTTACTTCGTGACATTTGCCAATCAGCAAGATGCAAAAAAGGACGTAACAATGAGAGGAATTTTTCGCGGGTCAAAGGTTGGGGAAAGGTCCATGGTCTTTTTGCTTCGCAATATTTCGATCAGACCAAATCTTGCAAGCTGGTATTTGTCGACAATTGTGGAGGTATAATATTTTGGCATCTTTATATTACTGGATTATTGATTTTAAAACCATTTAAACCGATTTACATTGGTGAGCAATTGCAAATTTTCGGCGTGCAAAATTGATTTCGCTCGCGTGCATTTTTGCGGAGCGCTAGCGCCCTCGGGCGTGCACCTGCCATGGAATCCAGTCTGGTCAGTTTATATAGCCTGCGGTATGGTACCGGTACCGGTACTTCAAAAGTAAAGATCACAGCTAAACCACTAAACACCTTTCTCAAATATTCTGCATTAGACTAATAAATTCAATTCCTATGAACTTCAGATAAATTCGATCGAGATTTTTTATGAACATGTTCATGTTAGACATGACCTAATTCAGAATTTTGAAAAACTGGGGGGACGTTCCGAAAAATAGGCAAAACTCTGAAACTCAGAAATTGTGATGCCGATACCGGTACACTCTGACACTGATAATAACAGATCACAAGATATCGCACAGCAAATACAGGAACATACCGGTACCGTATGCTTGCAGCACTGCACAGATCGCATGGGCAAACACATAGCAAGTCGTTCCTTATTAAACAACAGGTTCGAATTCGCTGATGACAAAACTTTGGACAAGCTAAGGAGGGAACGGTAATCTACCTCCATCTACCGATCGATTACCAACCACACAAATTTCCCTTTGTTTGAAAATTACGTCACACGTAACGTCAGTACGTGAAAAATGGTTGCGCTCTCAGCAAAGTGCCATAACCTAAATTCCTTTAGTCGCACAGATAGAGCTATGAAACATTGGACTTAATCGCATGAAATCCCCAGGCAATATGGAAATGAGGGATGAAAACGCGATTCATAAGGAGCTGAAGAGTTTATTTCGAATCCAGCTTACCGTATTTGCTCGTTTAATAGCCCGGGCGCTTATTTTTTTAAACATACTCACTAACCGGGCCCTTATTCAAACCGGCCCTTATTCAAGTAGGGGCGCATGTTATTTTTAAAGTAAAATTACACACAAAAATACCGGTATAGATAAGATCGATCGTTACAATAATTAATACCGTATATTGTCATTTCCAGTTCTCAAGTATGATTTAAACGAAAATAATGAAAATTTTGACTTTTTCTACGCACCGCAGGTACAAATCCGCAAAAAAAAAAATTTACACTGGGTGGGTATTCAAGCACCGGCCCTTATTTATTTTCATGTCCTGTTCACACGGGCGGCTATTCATTCGGGCCCTTAATCAAGACCGGGCGTTAAAAGCATTTACGGTATTTGCAATACACGAGCGGTGTGGCGCATCGTAACCAAAAAGAATACGCTTGCCACCTACAGCACCTGAGAATACCATGCGTGGGTTCTCGGGTTCGAATCCTGATTTCCTCTACTACCGTGCATGCAATTTTGTGCATTTGAAAACAAAACAACTGGCTAACTAATCCCATACCCGACATTGACTGAATATCGGACGAGAGGCTGGGGTTTGCCAAATGATTATGCTGTCCAATCGGCTTTCTACCGTAGCTCCGGGAAGAGTGTGTGAATCCTTAATATGTGCCTTACCCTAACGCGGTAGACTTCAGACTGTACCTGAGTAGGTGATATATGGGGAAATTGATAATTTATCAAGTTAATTTTCTTTATGTCTCAATAAAATAAATTGTTCCAATGGCTGACGTCCGTTTTCAAATTGAAAAATCGTCAATGCTAAGAAAGTCAACTATTTAATGGGTATGCCCTTCTCCTAGCACCCTTCTTATGCTTTCCAATGTTATAGAAAACTATTATGCCAGGTTTTAAATGATTTAAAATTTTAATTTCTAGTGCAATCTGCATCCCTAACTCAAACTGAATAATTACTAATTTTTATTATCTTATCCTTCCAAATAGGCTAGGCCTACAACAAACAATGCAGCTAGATCCTTTACGACACTGGCAGCCAAAACATTAGGTGTTAAAATAGCGAATGAAAATCTTGTAAACTCGTCAAATTCCTGCTTCTGGTCGATAGTATTCGGGTATTATCTCTCTGGATAGACAACAATTCAGGACTGTTCTTCTAACGTCTTCCATCCAAGACATTATAGTAGAGGGAAGATCACATCTAATTCTCGATAGAGTGTCGGGTGCGGTATTTTTTATACCTGGTTTACATGCAATATCGAAATAGCAACCGGATAGTTCAATTCGCCATCTGATTCTGATTTCTCCAATTCTGAAATGTTTGACAATGGACAAGCATGCAATAAAGTTGATATTTTGCTAGTAATCAATTGTCAAACGTTTCTCTCAATTCAAACAACAACGACTAGACCTTTCCGCGGAGGAAGGCATTTATTTATAATTCTTTCTTGTTGAAGTCTTGCTTCAAATGATTATCTATCTTCATGTGAATATCTTAAGCAGTTAAGTTCTGAAAGTTGCAGTCTTTGTCCAATTCTAGCGACAGTGTATATTATTTATTGTAAGCAGCAATGGCGCCAAAAGCTATTTTGTCGATATCGGTAGTTCGGTACGCTATAAAACCTTATGGCACATTTCCGTATTTTTATTTCGAATCTATTATTGTTTATTATTGTAAGTTGTAAAGTTTATTCCTTCAAAAGTTGTTTCTTTATTTATATTTTCTGCTGTAATTCAACATCTAGGTGTCGCTGACTGAATGGCTCTTTTGGGTCTTTTCGACCCCTCATCAACTGCTAAAAATCAATGTTTTTTGTTTTATTTCACGTGTATCATTGCTTTATATTGATTCTTGCCTGATGGAAATAAATATCTGAATCTGTATTGGTTGAAAATAGACGGATATTTCCGATATATCCAGCTCTTTGATCTTATCTAGATTTTTTTGAGGTGTAAGTTTGGAATACAGATATATATTGGCACTTATTTTATTCGCGAATGAAACATGTGTACATGCAAAATATACTTTGTGGTTATACTCGTGGCAGTTAGTATGATGAGTGCTTGCTCCGAAACAAATGAGCTTGTATTTCACCACGTATAGTAACCGACCAGGTTTTAATCGATCATCGCGATTCCTAGCATCTGCGTACAGCAAAACTGCTATCAGTCGGGGGGCCGATTTTTGCATACGTACAAGTAAACAAAAAATAAGCAATAACGTCGTTTTAATTTGGGTCAGTTATGCAAATGTCGAAGTTCCAGATAGAGTATGGCCCACAAAGAATTATAGTCGTCCCCAAGTACGAATTGAGAAGATTATTAAAATTGAAATTCAGCTCAAAAAACAATTTATGAATTGAGCAAAAATATATATAGTAGTCTACACCAGTTGTTCCGTTGGAAATATATACCCATATTCATTTGCACCAGTACATATTTGTCTGTTCACACAAATAGTCGCATCTTTATTAAACACAAACAAATACACACACACACACATATATATATGTGATAAAATGCTTACGAATTGAAAGTATAAAATTCGCTGCGGTCGCCACGTTTTTAAAGTCACCAATTGTAATAGTCTTATTCCCCATTATCTTCACGGTCGTTTTCTTTCAACGAAATAGCTCAAACGTAGTAGGCTACAACCATAAATCTCCCCCGCCGTGGTGTTTGGATATGTATATGTGTTTTGTCAGAGTCAACTTATTAAATTTCCGGAACGTGCTGCGACAATGAGTGATAATATTATTTAAACGCAGTTAAAAGAGAAAAATAGAGAACGAGAAACCCAGAATTTATAGTTTCCGTCACGGTTGCATCTACCATTGCGAAATATTGTATAGAGCAGGGGTGCACAACTCAAATGAGGTAACGTGCCAAAATTTCTAAAATTGTTCTCGTCGCATGCCACATAATACCAAACTAGAAAAGATTGGAACCATAGTGGTGTGAGGATGCGCCAAAAACAGAATCCGAATCCGTCCGAAAATAATTTTCATCATTTCAGAATTCGTCCAAATCCGGATTCCCCGAAAGAAAAGAAAAAATCCTGCTCCTTTTCAAGTAGATATCTCAAAGCCTCATCGAATTCTCCAAAGAATAATAACATTCTGCATAATATTCCATTTGTACACATAAATTCAAATTCTCTGTAAAAAGGGAATTCGGTAAAAAGATGATACCCAGAGAACGAAAGAAAAGCTTTTGTGGCAATAAAGCAATTTAATGGTAAAGAATTACAGTGCTGCTGACAGTAATATTTATCCTATTACAATTAAACCATGTTATGTAGTCATATTTAGTTGCATGGAAGATGAGAAGTATTCTGGGGGGTAACAGATGGCATTACAATAATATATAGAATATTCTTATAAATAAATAGAAAATAAATTCTCTGTGAAAAAGGGAATCGGGTAAAAAGATGATACCGAGAACGAAAGGCAAGCTTCTGTGGCAATATAAAGCAATTTAAGGGTAAAGAAATACAGTACAGATGGCAGTAATATTTCTCCTATTACAATTAAATCATGTTGTGCAGTCATAGTTTTTGTATTGGCATTGCTCTCCTAAGATGATATTATCCAAGCTGATATTAAACTGATTACAGAATCGCTAGGCTTAGGGCGCGTCATTACTGCTGTTCTTCCATGAAATTAAGCACATTTGCAGTTAATTCGGGAGATGGACTTTCTACAATGCTAACTTCTTGGTCATAACGTCGCAACAAAAATATTATAACAGGATCATGAATTACAGTCGACGGTCAACTGTTAGAAAAGTTGTTAAATTTACTTGTCTTACAAATAAAATGAATATTTACCCTAAATTTCCTCGTGTTTTCATTTTGTTTGTCCAAAAATATACAAGATTTTATTATTTAATAACAAGAAATAATAATTAATAGGAACGAATCTTTTCATTTTCAATTTATCTTTCAATTTGCGTTTGTCGAAGCCGGGAACTTCGCTATCAATCGCATCATCTGACGTCAACTCGAATAAACTAAAATACACGACTGCGAAGTATATAATCAATTCTTAATCGCCTAAACATTGTAAATAATTAATTGAACGAGACGTTGAAAAACCAATCGGGCTGGAGAGGACAAGCCCTAATATTGAAGGGATGAATGTAGTAAAAGGGCTTGAGATTGACACCGCGCACAATATTGATGTGATGCCGGTACAAATACGTTTCACCGATGTTCGACTTCTTTGTTGATTACCCGGCTAATGTCTAATCAGCAAGTAATCAACAGTGGCATACGATTGAAATTTTAGCAGCGGATCAGACACCTCTTACTCAGACTTAGTCGTCTTGAGTGCTATTTGTTATTTTTTGATCATGTTCACAAAATGTGAGTGAATCGAACAACCCAGCCATCATTTTGTCCTCGGAAGTTTTTTAATTCGGTCGCAGCAATCAAAAAATGAGGTGTGTCAAGCTTTTTAATCTAACTGTGACACTTTTCGTGGCAGCCTTTGGAACATTTTGAGGCAAAATGGTGATTTTGAAGATGTAAACCAGTCCGCAAGCGCAAACTTTCGAAATACTGTCTGAAAACGAATGAAAAATTCCGCAATGGTGATTTAGATTAATAACTTTCTAAAGTCGAGGATCGGGTAAACATCTATAATGATTATTAATGCTTACAATATTTCATATCCGAGAAGGAACTTTTTATAAATTGTTTTGGTAATTCATATTATTCTAGTATCACTTGTTATAGATTGCTTGGCATATATGTTTCATTTTGATACAGTCTGGTATATTCTATCGCTACACAACGATGACTAAGCAATTTATTGAGATTAGTGGTAAAAGCTAAGCCAAGCATATCTGATGGGAAAACGAGGGGTTCCCCGTAGCGTTCGCTGCATGACTAAGCATTTTGTAATAAAGCACATTTACTGTTCAAAAAAAACCGTCGCGCGTTTGAGCTCTGTCGCCTAAGGCTGACTGTGTGAATCGAGCAAAATATTTTTGAATTTTACTGCCTGACGCTACTATGCGTGGCTGTAACGTTTTTCTTGAAGTTCATGTCAAGCGATTGTCATAAGTCATCAACTTTTATGCAATAAGTCACAAATTAACATCGTGATCACAAATACTCAAGTAAATCGGTTATTTCTCCATGAGAACTATACACAGAAAAGCCTTCTTAAGCGGCTCATTAACATCTTACACGAATAAACTATATACATGCAATGGCAAGCCCATGAGACAAGATTTAGCGAGTTTGATTTCATCTGCCAGAGAAGGGGAACATACAGAAGATTTCGTCTCTGCTCTACATTCACTCATGACAACAGCAGTCAAACTATTTTCTCCGTTTGCAAAATCCCACTGTGTTCTATTCCCTACTTTGCCAAGTTTCATCAGAAGTAGCGTATAGTAGAAACTTGTAATGCAAGATTTTTGTTCATTGTTTTGAGTTCATTGAGTTTTTTATTTGTTCTGTTTATGGAATTGTTAGTTTTATTATTTAGATTAACATGTATTAAGATGTTAACGCATTAATTTTTGAAATTGATGAAACACCTTCACATCGCTAACATATCCAAATTTCACCTCGAAAACGAAGTTGTTGCTTATAAGTATAAAAAGAGAGAAACTCAGCAAAACAAGATTTTCGCCGACCAAGTTGTTTGCAAGAAAAATAATTACGTTTAGTCAATAAATAATAATAACAAAACCAGCTTGAGAAACGGTAACTCATTTTCTAATTTCTCTCTGTCAATTTACGCTCGTCGATGCCGTAGATTTAGCGCTAAGAGTAATAATATAGGTGTTTACTCGGACATATGTATCGACACAATACAGCACAATCATTCATTTTCAAATTTCGATGCCGGTCCATGAGTTGCTATATTTTATTTGATGCTGCAAGTATAGAAAGGTTGGAATCCACTAGTCTTTAGCATGGTAGGGTAGCAATGTGTCTATAGTAAGCAAGATCTAATATGCATCAATCAGGTACCCGCTTGAGTGGCGAAATCGGTACCTAATCGCCTCGACATTGTAAATAATGAATTGAACGAGACCTTGAAACCAAACAAGCGGGAGAATATTGAAGGGATGAATGTAAGAAATGATCTAAAAGGCAGTGGTGGAAACCCTTACTTGTCATGAAAATCATCGAACCCGTTCTTGTTTTTTATTTAGGTTCGGCATGGTTTTCTAAAATGATGGAATCTGTTATTAGAAAGTTGGATACAGAAAAGAACCTGTACATAAATGTTTTAATATCATAACTGCCCTATCAGTACGCAGACGGTCGTTACCCGAGCTTCGGCTTCCTTGTTTATTTCCGTGATGCCTACCTAATCAGCAAGAGGTCAACAGGGACATACAATTGCAATTTGAGTAGACGCTAATGTAGTCTTTTCACTCGGACATGCTTTTAAGCATGGCCATAAACGTTTACCTTCGTAATTTTGAGTGCTATTTGTAACTTTGCAAAGTGTATGTATACTTTACATAATGTACTTTTATTTTACGTGTTGTGAAAATAGAGGGACCAAATAAAAAGTAAAATACATTTAAAATTTAGGTAACACACCCCTCATTTGCCCTCGAGAGGTGTTTTACTGCGGTTGCAATAAAAAATATATTTATATGATTTATAGCAAAATTTTTCTGGAAGTCAGCGATCGGGGAAACATAATGTTTATGAATATTTGTATTATTTCATACATAGGACGGTGCTTTTTTAATTGGTTGATCATTTAATCGGTACTGTTTTGGTATAAATCACTTTTTCGTTATACGTTGTTAAGTAGCTTTCATTTTGATAGCGTCTGGTACATTCTATCGCTACACAACGATGACAAAGCATTTTTTTAAGGTTTGTTCTTAAAGCTAAACCTAGCATATCTAATGGGAAACCTAGACGTTTCCTGTAGCGTTGCATGACTTAGCATTTTGTATCAAAGTATATAAAAGCTGCTTCGTCTCGTATGCTCTATTGAGCTTCGTCGCCTCTGGCTGTCAGTGTGACCCGAGCAATACGGAATCACCTGCAAAATATTTTTGATTTTTGCCGTCAGCCGCGCTACTACGCGTATCTGCAATGTTATTATTTTTTTTGAAGTTTCAATTGTGGAGCGGAGTTCTACTGATTTAGCTAGCGGTAGCTTTGGTGTGTACATTCTGTATGGAAATATATTGACTTTTAGCGATAGCGTAAACAAAACCTAAAAAAGATGCGACGAATTATGACCCAATTTCACTTTATCGTTTGAGTCTGTGTCACGGTTAGTAGGCGTGTGTATAAAACGACAATTTGGTAAAAAGATAATTTTCGTCATGAATTTGCAACTGCTAAGCGTACTGTAGTTGACATAATAACAACGCGCGATTTGCATACATATATATATATATATACGTGAACATACCGGCGTCCTTGGGCAATTCACGAAAAGCGTGTCCTTTCGGCTCGATCAAAATTTTATCGAAATAATATTGTTTAGCAAACCACTTGGACACTTTGTTACAGTTTGAATCGAGATTTCACGCCATGTAATATCGCAAGCGGATAACCATGTAAAGGCATTGGCTGAATATTTGCTATCATTATTTTTGTTGTTACAAACGACCTACATGAAAACGTTTAGTTCTTCCATACGCATAGAATATTGGAGTCACCGATACACGGTCTATTGAATTTACAGTATTGAAATACACTATAATTGAATACGGTGTAATATGACGCGTCAACGCGTTTCGTACGTGACTAAGCATTTTTTTAAAATTGGGTTCGCGGTCTGCATAACGCCTATGTTGTTGGAAAATCGTTTGCTTTTTAGTCGTCGAAGTCCGACGCCACCGTGCATTTGTTAGTGATTTCGTATGTTATTGAGCGATTAGTGTTTAAATGTATTTCGTCGTTGAATGTCAGCAAATAAATGCACATTTTCGGAGAACAGTTCACGCAATCACTCATTTTATCCTCGATTTGCCTGGGTTGTAACGCGGTTGGTGTTGTGATTGTCCATAGCAGAATCATTTCGTACAACGGCCCTTCGTGTCATTGTAAACTAAAACTAAACCGTGCGTGTTATTTGAAATATGTTAGCATAGAGAATGTTAAACTAGGGCACTAATCGCATATAAATCTTGCTTTTATAGTTTGACATTGTACTGAACTTTAGATTAGATAAGGCGAAGATAACAAAATGGCATCATACAAGTATAAATTGTACTATTTCAACGCTCGGGGCAGAGCCGAGCCCGCCAGATGGATGTTTGCTCAAGCTGGGGTTGAATATGAAGACGTCCGGCTGGCAGGGGAGAAATGGATAGCTAAGAAACCAGGTATGGTTTTGGGAATATTAAAAATTATTTCGTTAGGTTTCTTGTGAGCGAGTGTTTTTGTTGCCACCAATCTTGCACTAAATTGGGGGTTAGCTTGGGCAATGGCTTCGCAGATTTTGTGAAGACCTTGTAAATTCCTGGTCACGTCGATTTGAAAAAAAACTCGATACTATCATATGCTATATAGATTTGAATTTGACCGTCCATTTCGAAATTTATAACAGCAATTTAAAAAAGCAAATATAAAACCGCCGTGCGCATATAAAATTCACGAGATTGTTAAATTATTATTATAATATGAAGTCTTCGTATTTGGGAGGCAATGTACTCGTTATATAAATAAATAACGTGGTAGTTTATAAATCTATGATTAACTTACTTTTATAGATATGCCTTTCGGGCAAATGCCCGCCTTAGAGGTAACCGACAGCAGTGGGAAAAGTCATTTGATACCTCAAAGTCGGGCAATCGAAAGATTTTTAGCAAAACAATTTGGACTTGCTGGCAAGAATGAATTTGACATTGCAAGAGCTGATTTTTTGAATGAGTATTTCAATGACATCTTCCAGAAAATTGTTTTCAATAAAAAGGATCCCGATTACGAGGTGGGTACATTTCAATGACAAAGTAAGAAAGAATGACGTCTGTGTAATTTGTGATATTTTTGATAAATCTATATGAATATCTAGAGGTTTTTTTCTGCTTATCGTTCATCAGCAATCATATGCAGAAAAACAAACGAAATTTTTCAAAAAGAAATCATTGTTATCAGTAAACTCAATTGTTGCTATGAATAATTCAAAAATATAATAGCGACTACCTCTGTGGATTTAATATATTTCCAGTTTGTGATTTAATTATTTTTTTTTTATCTTTGCTGTATGAATATTTAACTCTCGATTTGGTTGTAATAAATTGTATTTATTTATAGAAAAAGTGTAAAGAATTCGACGAATTCCTGCCACAAGCTTTAGAAAAATTGGAACCATTCGTTCGCGATGGAGGGTATTTCCTTGGAAAAGAGGTACTTACAATCAATGATTAAATTAATGGTTAGATTTCTTTATTCAAATCATTAGTAAGCTTAATTGGGAATACTTCACAGGTGATGATGTCATAATGATAGGTACCATTCCAGATCTAAGTGTAAGTCATACCAATTATAATATATACTAACTCCTCTATTTTTTCAGTTGTCTTGGGCGGACATTGTTTTCTCTGTTCTGACTGACATTCTAATACAAGTTAAGGATTCCAATGTTCTGGACAAGACGCCAAAATTGAAGAAACTTCGACAGAGCGTCTGTGACCAACCAAAAATAGCAGAATGGATTACCAATAGGCCCAAAACAGATTTTTGAACTAATTCATTAACTTTACATTCTTAATTTCATCAATCAGGGCCACAAACCATTTTTAAGAACGTTTGGAGTATTTTAGTATTGACTTACTTCTCAAAAGATCTGCTTTACGGGCTCAGCACATGTATTACTTTGGCTGTATTTTTAAATTATTTTCTTCATATGAACCGGTATTATATTACCTGTGACCTGGATGTACCATTCAAGCTTTCCGGTCCTTATTTTTTATTTTTATCTTGTGTAGCACTGAATGCATATTAAAACTATTGATTTTGATATCTGGACGAACATTTACAACAATTACAGCAATAAATTGTTTTGTGTAATCAGACTTTTATATCAGCATTACAATTTGGGTGTTTCCGCAGCTATCAACTCTTTGCATGTATATGGGTTTTACTCTATCGGCCCATTTGCAAATGTGTCGGTAAAATCTGTTGTGGTTTGGACGGTTACACTGGTAAATGCTTGGATCTTCGTAATTTAAGAACCATTACGCAGTTCGGGGGATTTTTTAACGGTACATCTAAGGTTCATACGGGATCCCATCTCAGCTGCAGTGGGACAGTTGTGATATGAATATCACAATTTATTGCAATTCAAAAGTGTGATGTATAGATATACTATATATACTCCTTTTATCATCCGCCCTTGAATTGGGTTCGAACCGGAAGATGGTACCGGTTATTTGAGGTTATTTCCTGCCGATGCTGACATACTGAATGCCAAAGCATTCTCCTGCATTTAACTTTTTCGAATTTTTGTTAATCATAACAAATCTATTTCAAGCATTTCGCTTGCTGCACGAGTTTAAATTCAACAAAAATGGATTCGCTGATACGGCTTTCCTCGACTTCTATCTTTTCTCGTTTTTTTTAATGTGTTGCTGAAATTGACTTCGACCGACTGTTGTTATCTACTCACATGTCAACCACGTCAAATCATAGATTACTTGCACAAAATCATCAAAGAATCATGGGTACTGAGCTCGCCTTGACACATCTAATGGTGTCCATGAAATGTTCATTTCGGAAAAAGCCGGAGCGGTTTGTACAAATTGTCATGCTGCCTCGACCCTGTTTTTTCGCAACTATGTTTTATGCTGCTTTAACATTTGCATATTTCCATTTCTTTCAAATTCTTGCTGTCTTTTTGCAAGCGATACATATAAAATTCGTTTTACAGTAGGTTAGTATTTATGACTTGTACAGATAGGTCTGATGTATATATAGGATGTACAAGACAGTGCGATGCTGTTTTTTCTGGTCGTTCCTGTCGGGCTCACACATTTTTTGGAGGTTTTTTCATCAGCAGCAATGCAGTGATTTATTCCCAAAAGAATTTATTTATTTGCAAAAGAATCAACGATCCAAAAGATTTCCTGGAGAGGATTCACATTTTCTTGATAGTATTTTCCAAAACTGATGCGTAGATCTTTTAGGTGTTAACTTATAACATAAAATAGCTCTTCTATGTTAACAGAAGAAGATCTCAATCAGGTACTATGTGCTATCAAACTTCTCCGTTATGACGCACGCCAACGTTATGAGGTCATGGACTTAACGAACATCCAGTCGTTCAAAAGGTGAAATGGGCAGAGGACATCTCACCAAGTTTGGTTGTTAGACGAATATCGGTACTACGAATCAATGGGAGTTAAAAAAATCACAAAATCAATGGACATGCCGTCAATACCTTGTATTTTGAAATTTTCTTATAATACAGGGTGTCTCAAAAGTAAGTATACACTTCGAATTTTGATTTGCATTTTAGGTACTCTTCATAGATCGTTCACTTCTTCAGAAAACATAGTATGTATATAGGTAGTAAAATTTAGGTATTGTTTGCATTTTCCATCAAACCACAGAATGATATTGAGATTAACCCAAGAAATGAGGTGCAAAATTGCCCTTTGACAAGAAGCATATAAACCAGTGAGGCAAACTCAGAGCCTCTTTTATTAACAGAGAATTTCGATTTAATTCGGCTCCTGCACGACGAACAATTTATGCAATTCATTGTAAATTTATGGAAACTGGATCTGTAGTTGAAGCGCAAAGATCAAGGAGCGGACGCTCAGAGGAAAACATTCAGAGCCGAATTTATTCCAAATTTTCTGTTAAGAGGCACTGACATTGCTTTACTGATTTATATGCATCTTGCCAAACAGCAATTTTGCACCTCTTTTCTTGGGTTAATCTCCTTGTCATTCTGTGGGATGATGAAAAATGCAAACAATACCTAAATTTTACTACTGATCCATACCATGTATTTTGAAGAAATGAACGCTTTAAGATTAGTACCTGAAAAGCAAATCATAATGAAAGTATATTATATATACTTACTTTTGAGACACCCTGTACATTAATATCGGAATATATATGGCGGATCGTCAGCAAGGTTGTCGCGGACCGGCAGCGGTCCGCGGGCTGGCGGTTGAGAACCACTGATTTAGATCAAAATTTTTAATGATCCCAAGGCAACTTGAGCACAATTTCAGAATATAAATATATATGCGTAAAAACCAGCGCTTTTTCTGGCGGAAAATAGGTAACACCAGGATTCGGTTTAATATCATGTATCGTTATTTACGTGCTATTGAGTTTTTGGTATGAAACAAGCATACAGAAATGATTTAGTCACCTCTTGACACATCAACCTCGAAATTACTTTTCGCAATTTCCTCTGCTAGGTTCAGAAAAATCACTCACCGCGTGGGAGAGTCGGCTGAATATAAACAATAAATAAGGCTTAGCAAATAGCCAGATACTGATAAAATAACACAGGCTTGTATAACCAAATTATGAAACAAAAATTGCCCTCTATAATATCACTATCTTCCAAAACATCGTTCTATGAACGAGTCTATTACATATTTTCAGTCGACTTTACGAACTAAACTATACAATCCTGTGCTAAGTGTTGTCAATAATTGACTTTCCAGATCTTCAATTCATCTAAAAAAATGAAATCATTCTACTTTCACCCACTTCGTTTGTATTGTTCTCTTTTTGAAAATCCTCGTTTCATTACACATTTTCTAAAATGCTATTCTAAAATTATGAAATAGTTTCACAATTCAGCTGATTGTGTGGTTCTTTTCAGTCTCGCTGAATTCTGGGAATGTTACAAGATAGAACAATCGTTTATAACAGGGGTGTGCGAAAAATTGTGTGCCCGCGAAACGAGCTTTTAGTTTAGTTAATCTGATACGTACGAGCAATTCCAATCTCTTTGCGTCGCAAAGCCTATACCTGTACCTGAGTGCCACTGTCATATCAGTAGAACTAGCAAGCAGAATCATGTTGCAAAATACACAATGTTATAAAAACGGAATTTGTTTGAAGTCGGTATGACAATAAATTTGAATAGCAGTTTTCTTCAGAAATTTATGCGTTTTAACTCAGCATTTTTGCAAGGACCTCTAACAATGCCGTAAGATCAATAACAAAATCACCCGCAGTTATTTGTATATGCCCCTCCTGTAATAAGGGTTGCACATCCCTGCCTTATAACACTAAAGATAAACGATATACTATATAGATTATTTGTAAGATTAATCAAAATGAGTACTTAATAGGTGATGATTATTAATAACGGACTTCTGAAACTAAATCTCAGCTGACAATCTTCTTTGATATATTAATATTTACAAAAATTAATCCACTTGTGTCAGAAGATGTAAAGTGGTATTTTTGAATGGAAGCTCTCACCAATATATTTTGGATGAGTGTTGGCAAAAAATATGTAAAAATGCTTACGGTTGCTAGACCCCACTGTTGCTAGACCGTTTTCAACAAAGCGTTCTTTGTCTATGAATTAAACAAAAAAGTCACGCAAGTTTGAGATAATGGTCATCAATATGTCATAAATTTTTAGAAAATGTATTCCTTATAAGTTACGCTGTTTCTGTCTAGAAATGGTAATAAATATCGGAGAGAAACACGATAAAGTCGCCCCGATTATTCGTCCAGATAATCAAGGCATGTTTACGTGAAGTTGGGAAATTTAACCTCAAAGAATACGCATTTGAGTGTTTTTCTCCACAATATTCGAGAAATTTGCATTTTCCTCAGCTCTAATACATTTGATGTTTTACATTATAGGGCTTACGGCAATTCTGTTATATACCTTATGAAACAATTTTCTTTCCTATATTTTTGTATAGTGCAGCTTGTAAAAATTTATGACGTATGTGATTTGCATTATTTTCCAACCACGTTTTATCAAAGAAGTTATTTTGCATATAGGAAAACCTACGTAACTAATTTGCACATATTTATTTACTGACAAAACAGTAGCCCACACAATTGAACCTTTTCTAAGATGATGGCGGTTGGAGCCGAGTTATAATACCTATAAATTTGCCTAATATGATTTATGTATTATTCCATGAGTCAATACATGCTCCGTTATTTACTTCACAGTAGTACTGTGCATTGTATATGAGTGGGAAAAAAACAGTCATGAATCACGAGTTGGAGCATTATGACTTATACAACAAATTGAGATGAAGGAAGTGAAAAGTACGTGGTAAGTTTCTCTACGACGTGTCTGCGTGTCGAGATTGGCTTCCTTGTTACCGTCCACTTCTAGTCTCTAATGAAACGTGTAAAACCTTTGTTGCGTATTGTATTTAAAACTGCGAAGGTGAAACAATATAAAAAAAGATAATAAAACAGTAAAACAACTTAACTCGAGACAAAAGTTTGCTGAGTTACGTATGGTCGCAGAGTCAGAAGTCAGTGCCAAGTCGTGGAACGCCCTAAAATTAAATTGTGGTCCACGCGTCGCCCGTCCAATCAATGGCCGACGCGACAAGGACCTAGATGTCGTCATAGCAGAGAACAATCAGCTCCTAGATTTTTACTTGTATGTTTCAGGCAGCTTATTCCACAAATTGACGTTGTTTTGATCAGGAAAGCATCTCGACCATCGCACTGAAAACCATTTAAATTGGAATATATATATATATATATTAAAAGGCGTTAAAGTGCTGATCAGACTTAAGAGCCACGATTCACGCACCGTACACTCTGAGATTATCAGGTGTTCGTCTGTGCCAATAACTTTGACGTATAGCAGTGATTTCAAAACACAACCTAGTTGGAAAATATAAAAGTTGGCACAACAAACGTATTTGCTTTTACTTTCGATGAAGTATGTAGAATTTAGTTTTTGTGAAATAACTTGCAAAAATGAAAACCAAGGGTATGTGGTATACTTGCCTGGAATACTTATCGGAAATTTAGCTATTCTGATTTAGATTCTATTTTTTCTCTTCATTTTTGTCTGAGTTGATAGCGTTACGATATACAGGTTGTACTTGTTTATAGATAATCGAGAAATTGTTTTCAAGTTGAAACGTAGCCAATAAGTGCTAATCGCAATCTAATAAAGCTAATATGCAAAAAAATGACTCAAATTGGCTAAAACAATCTTTGCAAAAATGCTGTCCCATACAATCAAAGTGTAACTTCCTGTCCAGGAGTTTCTCGGTGTTATGCGAAAAGTATCAATTAAACATAAAAACTTATTTTTTAAGACTTCCTAATATTAGTTACATGGTAGCTATAGATATTGTAGATATCGATATCAAATAGAAGTTTTGGTTGATAATATATGAGTTTAACGATATACACTATTTAACTGGGCTAGGCCCAACTATACGCTGGTGGAGATCATTTTTGTGATTTCATCTGGTCAAAAGTTATGATCGTTTTTGTAATTGGAGCTTTCAATTTGTTGATGGAATTCATCCCATATTTAATATATAAGTTGAAACTCTAATATTAAAATGATCATGATATATTTCCTATTAGGCAGTAGTAATATTTGGACTGCAAAATAAAAACGGTTTAACAGTTAGCAGAAAAAAAGAAAGAACCGGGATAATGTGGCAACAATCTCACGAACCCGAAAATATTTATGAAGACGAAGTTCGATACGAAAACAACCAAGGTGAATCAAGTTATTTACTATTGTCGTCGGTAAAATATCTCTATAATTGATATATTCATAATAAAATTTCTCCCTACCTCTTACGTCACTGACCCCGTACGAACGAGTCTTTATATTATTAGTCCTATTTATTTTATCATATATGTTGTATACATTGCTTTTCGGGCTCAAGTCGCCATTGGAAATGTGCCAAGACCACCAATCAGAGGTCCTTCACTGCCGAAAAATGAGAGAGAAGGCGACTGCAGCAACAACCAAAACCGTCAGAATAAACTTGCGTCGTCGAATCGAGACGAACAACGTGAAACAAAAATTTCGAAGATGAGCCTCATTTCTGTCGTCTTATCTGTCGTTATAATCCTACTGTTGGTTGGGCTGTTTGTACAAATTGGTCAACATGACACAAAGGTAATTTTATTTTTTTTTTGTTTTGTTTAAACGCAAATTCCATCTAAACAATCCGTAAATTATTACGATCCAGATTGATTTGATCTGAATTATTTAGACTACAACAAACGGAGTATTCAATGGTTTCAATTCCTCTTTTTTGGAGGAATGCGTTAATCAACTTATAGTCGACAGGAAAAGCGGTTCCGTGAAATCTTGCCACGAATTGAAGATGTTGGGTTTTAAAGCTGACGGGGTTTATTACATACAAACTCAAACTGATTATCCTAAAACTGAGGTGATTATAAGTCTTATTGTAAACTAACCTGATAAACAATACGAAACATTTGGATAATATATAGATGATGGCATCATGTAATTAAGTTTGTCGCGAAGTATATAGAGAGATGTGATGGAGTGATATGCATAATGCTTTGTTTTGTCGAATGGTTAATCATACTGGGCACAAGCACAACTGGATGCAAACGATGTAAGATTTGCCAGGATGTGAGATTTATTTCGAATCTATACGGACACAACTCATCAGTTTAATAATTTGACCTACAAACTGTGCTTGAAATAAAGTATTTTTAAATATACTATGATATCCTTTGAATTCTATCGATAAAATATAATTTAAGGTTTACTGTGACATGACTTCTGATGGCGGAGGATGGACTTTAGTAGCAAGTGTGCATGAATCGAATATTTCAGTAAAATGTGGAGTAGATGATATGTGGTCCAAATACGACATGATGAATGAACTGTCATATCCAGGTAAGAATACAAACACTTCACAGCTTCAAGTATTTGTTCAATTTATTCGAATGATGTTTAACCTACTTCTTCAAAAATTAAAAGAGAACAAATATAATAAACTCTATTTCATTTGAAACAGACAAGACCAACTGGGAAGCTAAAAACACATTTGGAAATCTTTTCAAATGTACATCAAATGACTATAAAAATGACGCTTATCACAATGTGAAGGTATGTATATAAGATCCTGTTATTGCATACATATGGTTTCAGCATCACTTTCAACAAACCATTAGACGAACTGGGCTAATGATACACATTAAAAATAATATTTCATAATTCAGGCTGAGAATATCATGATTTGGCACGTTCCCTCTGAAATATCGTTGTCTGCGATGAAGCAGAAATCCTACCTCCGTTACAGAACAACCAATCAGTTTATGAAAAATTACGGTGGAAATTTGAAGACACTGTTTGAACAGCATTTCCCGTTGAAGTCCAACAAATTAGGTTGAATCCTTACTTTTTATAGTTTGTTTTCTTATTACGCAGTCATGTCTGTTCATGCAGCCTATTTTTGCTCACCTAATCGTTTTTATACCATCATAATAGTTTTGCACAGTTTCTGTGTCTGTCTTTCCCCAGGAGTAAATAATTTCGTAGCCTGATTTGAATAGATTTGTATGGCGGCGGCATGTGACGTCATTATGGCGCACTGCGACTCACGCAGAAATGTGTCTATGCTATGGCTTGGGGACATACGCAATTTTGCAACTTAAATATAACCATCAGTCTTGAAAACCAAACATTCGAAGAACGATGTAATTTACAGTATCTACGATAATAATGATAATGAATATTTTTTATGTTTGAACTATATGTTTCATTAATATGACGTGCTCTGCACACCCACCGAAAATAAGACATCCCATAAGTATTAAACACCAAGAATAAAATGGCAATGCAAAATTTCAATAAAGGCCAACCAAGATTATTGGGCTCAGATAGTGGATATCACAAGTGTAACTTTCCTGCGCTAAGCTAAAATCTATCATAATAGTCACACAGATCTCCCTTCATGCGTTTTGAAATCCCTGGGATGAAATCTGTGTCAACAGACAGGTGCGCAGCATTACACGAATAACTATTGTATATATAAATAAAACTTGAACCCTACAAAAAATGACTTACGCAATTTGGTTGATCGATTCGAAGTTTCAATATTCCCAGACGCTCCAACTGAAGATATTCTTGACGCTTTGGCGAAAAATGCCGACAATATAAGAAGAAAAATACCAGATTGGTACGACTACACATATGGGGAAAATCCTTCTCAAATAAATGATAAAAAAATGTACACGGTATATGGAAATCAGGTAAGAATATAGCATAAATGGTAGATGAATGTGATGTTACCGTATATTGCTATTTCGTAGATTGTCTCTGACTTGCAAGTCACCCGTTCACCCTTCAGCTTCAACGCCCACGTAAATGAAGATGCGTTAAAAATCTCTATATGTTTTTATTCGTAAATTTCCACAACACACAGAATATAAATCTTATAACATTTATTCAGACTAGCTTAGAATGGTTTACATCGTCTTCTCTCTATCGAAAGATATCGGAGTCGTATTTATACGTTGATCATAAATCCAATTAAATGCTGTAAACGTGAGCTCAAGATTCACGTTATAAACAGAAATTCCTATTATCTCAACAAGGGTAATTATGTACACCGTACGGATGGGAACTTAGATATAATTATTTCAATCAGTGCCAAAGGTCTTGAGAATATAGATTTTAATTTGATAATGACTGGATGGAACCTGTTATGTTCTTAAAACTGGTGTAATTTAATTCCTACGAAAGTCTTTGTTCGAATTTTGGGAAAAATTAACTTTGTTTTGATGATTTCAACATGAAATGGGGTACATTTGGGGGTTAGTTGCTATATTATCTCCCCATCTTACTAACTGGAAGTTTAAAGATTTGGCACCTCTAATAAATTGAAAATATATAGAAAAATACAATACACAATGCTAAAATTAATGATATAAGTCAAAAAAATATTTACATGTATATGATCTACAATGAGACACGACATTGAAATAAAGAAGAGTTTATAGAAAGAGTAAAGATTGTAAAGTAGAATTACAGAAGGATGGCGTATTTTTATTTGAAAAATTTTGGTTTGGACGGTTAAAACATATTTTCAATTTAATGTATTTCGCTAAGTTAAAATACTTATACTCGCTTTATCGCATTGTTACGATTTAGTAGACCTAGTTGGTCAATATATGCTTGTCCCATGTCGGGAAGAATAAGCGCGTTGCGACCTAGTTGGTCTATATATGCTTGTCCCATGTCGGGAAGAAAAAAAACGCATTTTTAAGTTTATGCCATCTCAGGGCTTTTTTGAAAAAATAACGCTTTTGGATACAATTTTTGTTTAACGAGCTTATTATTTCACCGTTCTATATTACGGCTTTGTAAATAATTAAAAGTATGACTCGCTCGAATCTACTTTTAGAAAGCATTTTGATCCCAATGAAATCTATTTAACCGAAAAGAAATTCTAACCACAAATATTCAATAATATAAATCTCTTGAAAGGTATTTGAAATTAGACTATTCAAAGTTGTTACCATTAATTAATTTATAAAAATTGAAAACCGAATAAAACGCCATGTTTATATAAGGAGAAAAAGAAGTACTTTACCTTAGTATTAGTGGAAGAATGAAAAATGTCTGTCTCAATGAGGAGAAAAACCTGCAAATCATGAAACAAATTGTAGAATTACATGCTCCTGATCTGTATATCCATTATATATGCGCGAAAATATCTCTATTGTTTGGAATAGAGCGCGTAATTTACCGTAAAACAGTCCATATAGTTCATTGTTTTCAACAGTTCGTTTTTGATTAGGTTTTTCACCTCGAACATATATCATGTTATAAAAGAGTTCATTTCGATCGATGTTCAATACAGTCCATATTCATGATTTTAACGTTTCCAGAGTCCGTTACCATAGTTCAACTGTTTTCAATTGAGATTATTGTCTTTTCATAATGTTCTTCATTATTTCGGCTTGTCAGCAATTTGATACTTCACTCGTTGTTCCAGGCAATTTGAATCTCCCCGACGTTCGTAAGTTGGTCGAATTTGATTTTCGCACGTTATGTAGAGACGGTTTCTCGGCAATTGTTGAAAGCTTTCGCTTGGACAGCTTTTTGGTTGATTCCGTCAAATTGTTGCCTGTCCTGATTGTTGTCCGTTGATCTGGTCCGTTTCAGAAGATTAATTCAAGTCGGCTTTGTCACCATTTATGGCATAAAGAGTTGTTAGATGAATGTGATGTTACCGTATATTGCTATTTCGTAGATTGTCTCTGACTTGCAAGTCACCCGTTCACCCTTCAGCTTCAACGCCCACGTAAATGAAGATGCGTTAAAAATCTCTATATGTTTTTATTCGTAAATTTCCACAACACACAGAATATAAATCTTATAACATTTATTCAGACTAGCTTAGAATGGTTTACATCGTCTTCTCTCTATCGAAAGATATCGGAGTCGTATTTATACGTTGATCATAAATCCAATTAAATGCTGTAAACGTGAGCTCAAGATTCACGTTATAAACAGAAATTCCTATTATCTCAACAAGGGTAATTATGTACACCGTACGGATGGGAACTTAGATATAATTATTTCAATCAGTGCCAAAGGTCTTGAGAATATAGATTTTAATTTGATAATGACTGGATGGAACCTGTTATGTTCTTAAAACTGGTGTAATTTAATTCCTACGAAAGTCTTTGTTCGAATTTTGGGAAAAATTAACTTTGTTTTGATGATTTCAACATGAAATGGGGTACATTTGGGGGTTAGTTGCTATAAGAATAATGCCAACTTATATATTACTCGGCATCTTCACCCACAGACGTGCGATAATGGTTGATAACTCTACCAGTTTCTTAGTGGTCCCAAACCGGCGCCGACTACTGTATATAGTTAATCGTATGGATGAATATAATGAATGATATTATTGAAAGTGTTTTTTTAATTACACTTCAGTACTGTACTAACGAAACCTGAAGCTTTGTTAAAAACGAAACCTATAACTTTGTTAATAACGTATATAAAAATGAACAAAAAAAAAAATTAGAATTTGTTCATGGTTTAACTTCTGCATGATTATACCGCAAAGTTTCACGAATCTAGGACGTTTTGCACAAACGTTATTTTCTTTCCAGAATATGTTCCAAATCTCCTCCTAGGCATTGGAGACAGACTTGCATCCGTTTCCGAAAATCGACAAATCACTTGCACACACTCCTCCAGGAGAATTTTTCTGATTTTGTGGTAATTCCAGTTTTGAGTTCAACCTTCTGATAGACATTGTCGTTCAAATACTCCCACGATTGAATATCTGAGGTGTTTAAGTCCAATGAATGAGGTGCCCAATTGACGTTACACTTCTTGCTTATCAACTTTTCCTGAAATCGCTTTCTCAGTCAGTAAACGACGTGATTTGATACGTGAGATGCACCGCTTTAATCTCGATTGATACATTAGTTACACAAAAGGCCACATAACGATCTTCCTTACTAAATATTGCTCGAAATTTCTTTACAGGTATACGTCACTGGCTGTGGATCTATTACTTACGGGCAGAGCAAAAAGTAAGACTATGAGTCTTTGGCTTCTTGATGAATATCCTTGTTCAAACTAAGAGTAAATCATAGTATTATACAAAAATATATATATATGACTCAATGTCCAAACATCGCTTTCAAAATGAGTCAATATTATTTATTCCATAATTAACTTACAGATACCAGGACTCTTTTTGTGCCTCTAGAATGATAAAGCCTTTCATGTTTGTATATGTTATTTCAAACGAGAGGCGGATACAAAGAAACTTTTACACTCAGGTGAGTACATTCGACAATGCATTCGTATTTTGATTCTAATACATGCAGTTCGTGAAGTTCCGGTCAACTTTACCTCTTCAATACAAATGCCTAAAAGTAATACGTCTTGTTCTCCCGCTTTTTAACAAAATTTTCCATGCTAAACATTTATTTTTTTGATGCATCTGATTTATAGAATTCTTTTTTTTAACTGCGTCGTTTTAAATTGTTCCATTCCAATTTCGCGACAACCAACAAAACTTGCGACTTCGTTCTCAGTACCTTTTCCATTATCAATTAAAAACCGGTAACTTTATTTTTAGTTGAACGAAACCCGTTATTATGGGTCTGAGATATTATTACTTGGGCGTCATTTCATTTCATTGACAAAATTAGACGATGTAGAATAAGCTATAAATAGCTTAACTCGAAATCACACATATATAGCTGAAACTTAAATTCCCTTGCCAGCATCGATGTCGTTAAGTTATTGAGAAGGATGATGATAGACAACAATAGGCATTAAACGCACCCAAGGCGGAAACCTATGAAGTGACATACACATTAGATCTATTACTAGATTGTTAATTACGACGTTATCTCGTTACAGGATATTAATAACAATTATTTCAGGTGACTTCCTATCGTCCAAACAAAAACGAAGCATTCATTTTCATCAGCAATAACATTACCAACGGGGATTATAAACTTCAATATCATGCTTTGCAATTTTCTTCGCCGGATGTTCCAACTGCATGCGAATTTCATTTCGTTGTATCGAATATTGTAGGTTGATTTCTGTCAATACGTTTGTCGCATGTCGATGAAAATGCAGTACAGTACTTACAATTGATAACATTAGAACTACATGATGTAAAATATGTAATGATTTGATATTTATTGTTAATTTACCAGGTGGCAGCCAAACGGGCACCAGATTTTTATTAACATATTTTTACTTTATCAGAATTGGGGATCCGTCGAGCCATCAAAATTTGAACGAACATATCAGAACAACCCATCAACTTATAGATATAACAGATATGGGATAGACGGATATCCTTCAAACGTCGTTTTGGGATACATTCTTTTAGCAAGGTTGTTAGATTTGATTGAACGATTAAGTAATGAGTAGAAATACTTTGAGTCAAATAAACAATGTTGATCCAATTGATGTTCGTGTCCACCGAAAACTCGAGCGGCGGACTATTGATATTTTTTTTCGATATATCCAATTACCATTTCCAATTTCAAAACTCAGTTCTTGAATACACGTATTTAGTTTGTTTTCAACGATACTATTAATTACATATTAAGTCTCATTGATATGTTATGTTAGACAATACTAAATGATTTCCATCAAAGCAAAGCAAATGGTTACCGAGTAAGGTTACTACATTTGAGCTAAAAGTTGAGAAACTTACGTATTTATTGCAGGGATAAAGGCAAAAACATATCCATAGAGCATACGGACAACGTTGCCAATATTATCCTGGAATCAATTATGACAGTGTCGAAATTATTCAACGGTATAGTACTTCAGACATACAAGTTCCTTATATTATAGCTTAGAATTTCCGGCATATATACAAAGTAACCATCATCAAATAAGTTGAAAATGTCAACACAAGATTATCTTGTTTGTAAATTGTCTGCGGTATTTAATTTAACGTCATTTTCAAACGTTTGCTAACATTTTTTTTTCATCAGAATGCGCTGAAAATCAACATGATAAAAACATTGAATCATCGATATTTCTTGCAAGTTTTATTTCCAAACTGACCTTTAATTTTCACTGATAACCAAATTGTTTCATTGTTATAATTTTAGATGCTGTTACAAGTTATTATTCAGGAATTCTAACAATCAATTAATTTAATCCCTTGCAGGTGACAGGGCAACAAAAATCATTAATGTCCTATACGCAAAGGCATTAAACATTAGAACAGCAATCCCAAGTTGGTATACCTATTCTTACAGACCATACAGTAGTCAGATTTACGATGATAAAATGTACAAAGCGTATGGGAATGGGGTATGTTCCTTTTTATGGTTTAATAATAATTAAAATCGCATCACAACAGATGTCCACCGCTACAGTCAGGTGAAATCAAATGAATTTTGTCTGGTAGACATTTATATTGAAAATTGCTTGCAAAGAAATCGGCAGATTTTGACCTGTTTATAAAAACGACATAAAACTGCTTCGTTGCACAAAATACAACAAGCTTAAACAGAAAAACTCTTAGTCAAAAATTTCATTTTGAATCAAGTACTTACTTTCAATTTATTCTAGGTAACCATTGGAAGTTCACTTCGAGGTTTTGGTTTGAATTATGGGCGAACTGTGAGGTAAGAAGTTTTTACAATTTTCTACAAATTGATTCATAACGTATATCTATGGTTGGGTTTTTGCTACATGCAAATTAACGGTTCCATTACATTTGAACCCACGTACATTTGAACCCATGACAATTGCACCTGTATGCTATTGCACCTATGGAATTTTTTTTGTTTTTCGGATAGTTGAACTCATACTAACCCTAACCCATGGGTTTTAGCACCCGCATATAGATTGAACCCGTGGATATACACATGGATTCAAATGTACGTGGTTTCAAATGTACGGTCACCAAATTAACTTGACTTGCTTTGTGTATTACATTTTTAGCACATCAATTAGCGATAGTCGCGTGAAACTGAACTCCTTTTGGTTCGGACAGAGTAACTTAAGGAAATGTCATTTGGTCTAGAGTGGTAGCCAAAACAAGGTTACTCACTTGATTTGTACAATTCCAAGAGCAACGTTAACACCAAATTATCAATAAAACACTGTCTGTATAATGTGCATAACTTTTAAACATTGCGTTCTTTCAAATAAAAATGTTGAGTGTGTGGGGTGTACCAGTTTTGAGTGAAGACAGAAGGATGTATTTCAAAAAAGGTTGACGAGCACTGCATTAGAAGCGACGCTCTATGGTTACACGTTTGTGTTGTTTGATAAGGCGACACGTCTTCTATAAACACAAACACTCTGCGTTATCTTGTAGATATCAATTATATACAGTAACTGAAAAAGACATTTCCTATTTTCAAATCTCAAATAACCTTCGAATGAATATAATACGCAAAAAGACAACAGATATATATATATATATATATATATATATGTAATTTGTTATTTATGCAGAACGGATGGGGATAGATCATTGATAAAAACCAAAGCTTCTGAACCGTTTATCATGATCCATGCCATCTCAAATGAAGACAGAGTAATAAAATATTACAGCACACAAGTAAGTTTTTCCTCCTCTTTCAATCAAGAAGTTATTGAAGGTGTTATGTTTACCGCAAGTTGAAAATCAGGATGATTTTATTTCAATATATATATATATATCTTGTGTCAATCACTAACGCCTTCGCATTCGTACATAAAAATTGCCACGCATTTTTGTTATATCATTTTTGGATAATTAGAAGAAAAGAGAGTCAATTAGAGATGCTAATCCATCGTGTAACATTTTGAAGCCAATGGATTTGAGGGTTTCAATGACGATGGAATACAAAGAATTTTCGTAACGTCCACAACTTTTCTTCGCTGTAATGCTTTATTGATATCACATCTTTTGAAAACGATTTTATTCGCCGATGAGTCTCCACGAGCTGTACAAAATTTTGAAATATTTCAAGAAAATTTACAGCTGCTCTCTATCAAGGTGTAACAGAATCTAGAACTAATTTACTAAATATTTTAAAGTAAGCCTATTGTACTGGGGTAAATTTCATCTTTCAAACACTAAAATTTGATGAGTATTGTTTTAATAAACTGAAAAGAGATTTAATGGAAGAATCATTTTTTTTCAATAATTATACGTATTTAGGACCACAGCATCAACAACAATACAATATTTTACAGATTAATTCACAGCGGAAAAACAATGCAGATCTCGTCAGTCAATTGCAGAATAACGTTACAAGAGGAAATTACAAACTACAGTATAATTTGATACAGTTCTCTTACGAAAATCAACCAACTCCGGCCGAATTTCATTTCACCGTATCGAACGTTGCCGTTAGTGAAGCACCTCTCTATACTTATAAACATCAAAAAAAATTAATTTTTGTTCTCCACAATATATCATTATTTTTATTTATGACCCTGCATCCGCAAATTTGTATGTCATAGATAGACATGGAATATATATCATGCTTTTATAATCGTATATAAAATCTGTATTCACTTTTCTCCCAAATTATAACTGACACCAAATTTCATTTGCCATGCACGAGCGCCAAAATGTATTTAATTCACATTTTTTCTCCTCAAAAAATGTTTATGTAAAATACAAATCATGACTTTTATACTCCAAGTTTACTTTGTTTAGAAATGGCGTTCGGTCGAACCATCCTTGTTCAAACGCACGTACTATTACATCAATAGTGCATACAGATACAACAGGTTCCAAATCGATGGTAGCCCTTCCAACATAATTATGGGGTATTTGCTTCTGAGCAGGTAAAGGTTTTAGTGATGTTGGTATATATGAAATGAATATTGTAGTCCTAAATAGTTGACACGTTCGTGCTTGTTTTCTACTATAGACAAAATGGAAGTAATGTGACAACAAGTCAATCGGACGCTGTTGCAAGCATCGTATTGGACGCAATTATTTCCTTGGATGATCTGTTCAATGGTAATATTTATTATTTCAATGCAACGCTTATGAGTGAGCGGTTATTTGATTATTCTATGTTAATGTTCTAATATTATATATATTATGCCTTTTAGAGTATCCTGAAGATTCCCTTCTGGTACAAATTACTATTGACAAAGGCAGTAATGATCAAATCATGACCATGATACCCCCGGTTTACAGAGCTCATATCGAACCCGGATATCTTCAGTTTCGGGCCTACAATTCAACCGGATATCCGAATGCTTTCTGTCCAGGTGTAAAGTAGGTGTTACCTCTTCATACCTTCGTCAATCGTAATTGTTTCACCAGCAAAAGATAATTTCTCTTTACTTCGCAATAAATCTTGCTGAAGCATGAAAACAAAAACATAAACCGAAACGACGAAAGTTCAAAATATCAGATATATATTGAAAAATAGAAATTGGTGAACATTTTTTTTAATCTTATCTTTTTTAAAAAAAAAAACAATTCAAGACTTCTGCACCTTTATATAGGCGGTCATACCTTGTTTTATGTTGTATTCGATAGAATGATACTGATAGTAGATAGTTTTGCACGAAATTTGAAATCCACTACATTTCATGTTTTCATCCCAAGTCTGTCAAATTGATAAGCGGAATATCCAACTTTATAGATGTTAGAAGTGGCCTTTAGCTGCACAACTAAAGCTCTCTTAATTATAAGACAGCAATTTATGTTTCAGAGTTAAATCGATATCACCTGAGTATTTTTGCATCGGGGGTTTATCGAACGACGCAACAAAATATGGAACATGTGGTGACTTTGCAGGTATCATATTAATGAGACTGAAGTTAATATTGTTAGCATACGCTAGCCGCTATTTATCAATATATCTCACAATGGGAGACGACAGCTCGGATATCAAGTTCCCCCTTTATTCATTTTTAGGATGGGGAGGAAAGTTAGATGACGTCATCGCCCAGTCGTCTGCAAACGGATCTGCTCATTCACGGAAAGATATTTCGTCTTCCATTCTTATATTCTATCGTTAGCATGTATCTAAAATTTACAGTTTTTATGCCCATGTATTAATTATCAATCCGCCGTTTCGTGTTGTAATGTTGTTACATTTATGCTTCTTTTGTATGTCCAATTTTCATGTCATAACACAAAAAAAAATTACAGAATATATATATCTCTTAGCACCGTTAGCAGTTGATATGGAAATTACTTTTTCATACATACGGTGAGTTCAGTCCTCTTTTCTTTATATAATACATACTTTACATACGGGGCAGGGTTAGAGCAGGTGCATTTGAACCTGCAGCCTCAGACCCACCATCAAAAATAGGCCCACCGATGCCAACGTACCATGAGACAATACAGTCACTTTGTTAGTATCAGACTTCAGTCTTAATAAGCAGGGAACGGATTTATGATGTTAATGAGAAAGTTTTAAATTGTTATTTTATTCAAGGTATTTTGTCGCATATTAGAATGACCATAAAATCAAAGCGCTTCAGGACAGCAGAATAACTTTGAATGTAATAACAAATTTACTGGATGGTCTGAATGAATGTATGAATATATTGAGATCCCGGTTTCGAAAACAGAAGAAAGGGTTTAAAATTGGTTTCATTTTTCATTTGAGAAATTTCTAGAATTTTTTTTATATTTCTAACGGAGGTGGCACAATGTACAAATTCAAAAGTAAAATAAGTAGGGTTGGGAATTTCAGTGAAAACACTTTAACCGGTAATCGGGTAAAATTAACCGGTTAACCGCAGCGTGACGTAATAATTTATAATTTCAGCTTGTTACGTCACAATGGGTAAAAGCAATTTCGCGTGATCTTATCCCGGTATCGCTCAAAAATATTCACAAATCGGGATAGTACATGATTGCTCTGCTGCAAGAGATATGCAGCGTTGTTCGGACTTGTGGAAGTATTTTAGAAAACCCGATTCCGTTATCAAACGTCATTTCAAGTGACAAATTTTTAGTGTTCGATGTACAAATTCTACTTCGAGATATCATAAAGAAAAACGGCATCATCTGCGCACTTGTTGGATGACATTGAATATACGATTTTGCAATAAAATTGTGAACAATATATTTCGACCGAAAACTGATTCTGAATTTGTCATTGTATATTTTCGTAATCAGCAATCTTGGTACTTCAATTATTTTTGACATTTATTGAGATTTTACCCAAACAGCTAGTGATATTCATTTGAATTAAACGCCACAGGAGATAGATTTGCGATGACGTAATCATTTTTGAAGAAATTGTACAGTATTAAAATGATTTGTACCTGACATGTCAGTTAACGGTTAAAATAAATCCTAACCGGTAACCATCTAAAATCGGTTAACCGGTTACCCATTCCCAGACCTAAAAATAAGTATTTAAATAATGTAACATTGTTATACAAATGACCTGGACGACTCTACGCAGAATAAATAAATTGTCGTTATCTATGCCCCTAAATTTACAACTTGTTTTTTTTTACAGCTGTTTTCCGATTTTGCTGTTAGACACAAACTCGTACGTCCTTTTCAACATTGTGAGCGATTCGCTGATAACCTAACGTTTTTTGGCTTACTATCAATTCTTCCTCCATATAAACCGACCAAGATAAATCAATAAATTGATAAAGAAAGCCAATACTGAAGGTAACAATATACTAGAAAATAAATAGAACTGCTCATGCCTAGAAATTCATGGACTTGAAACAATTTCGCTATATTCATGAAAATTATTCACTTCTAATGGCAAAACAATATCTTCAGGTATTTTTTTTTTATATTTTTCTCAAAACCGATGAAAATTAATTAGCACTATTTTATTGGCGATGTAGGAATGTAGTGGCACGAGATTTGAAAACGTGCGTTTAGAATAGTTTTCGAGTTTATATCTTAATTTTGCAAAGTAATGATTACGAGAATTAAAAGGGAAAGGGCAGAAACCAGTGCAAAACTATTACGATAGCATATATACGTTTAGATGAGCATAAATATAAGGCACGATATATGGCCCCTAATTACTTAGACTTTAACGGGAAATGCTGTTCAAGAATGTCTTCAAATTTCCACCGCAATTTTTCATAAATTGATTGGTTCTTCTATATAACGCAGGTAGGATTTTTGCTTCATTGCATTCAACGATATTTCAAAAGGAACGTGCTAAATCATGATATTTTTAGCCTGAAATATTAAATAATATTTTTATTTTGTACCATTAGTCATGTTGATATTAACAAATTTGGTTTATTGATTTCCTGATTGTTCGTCCAAAAGTTTTTCGGGTGTGATATTGAGAGCATACGTATGCAATTACATGATCTTATAAACATATCTGTATATTGTGATAAGCATCATTTCTATAGTCATTTGATGTACATTTGAAAAGATTTTCAAAGGTGTTCTCAGCTTCCCAGCAAGTCTTGTCTGTTCTAAATGAAATAGTGTTTATTATATTTTTACTGGTTGCGAAAACGATTCCAGGGAAGGTTGATAATCAGGACATGTGACGTTGAGTTGGCACCACATTCATTGGACTTGAACACCTCAGATGGTTATCTGTGGGAGTGTTCGAACGATTAACAAAATCTAATGATTTTTTTATTATTATCATTGTAGAATCTATTAACAAAGTTATAGGTTTCGTTTTGTTGGGGTCACCCTGTATCATAGTTGGTGGGTCAAGTACATTACTAAAGTTTTATCATGTGAAGAAACGCTTCAAACGCTTTTTCTCTTTCAATTTGTGAAGACGTAGGCTGAAAATCATTCTGATAAATGAAACAAATACTTGAAGCTGTGAAAAGTTTGTATTCTCACCTGGATATGACAGTTCATTTATCGGGTCGTATTTATACCACATATCACCTACTCCACATATCACCTACTCCACATTTTACTGAAATATTCAATTCATGCACACTTCCTACTAAAGTCCATCCACTGCCATCTGAAGTCATGTCACAGCACAGCACAACCTTAAATTATTTTTTATTTTAGTGATAGAAATAAAAGGATATCATAATATATATATTATAGTATAAAATTCTAAACAATCCGTAAATTATTTAAACAGTCCAGATTGATTTGATATGCATTATTTAGACTACAACAAACGAAGTGTTCAATGGTTTCAATGCGTGAATGCGTGCATCGACTTGTAGTTAACGGAATAAGCAGTCCCGTGAAATCTTGCGAATTTAAATTGTTGGATTTTAAAGCGGACGGCGTTTATTACATACAAACTCAGACAGCTTATCCTAAAATTGAGATGATTATATGTAATATTGTAAACTAACCTGATACACAATACAAAACACTTAAATAATATATAGGTGATGTAATTAAGTTTGTCACGAAGTAGATGAGGATATGATTGAGTGATATGAATAATGCTTTGTTTTGTCAAATGGTTTAGGCGAAATTAATCATACTGGTCACGTGCACAAGTATGGACGCAAACGATGGGATATTTGTTTCGAATTTATACGGATACAATTCATCAGCGCAATAACTTGAAATAAAAATGTAAAGCATGTATTTCAAACGAATACTAATACCAAACTGTGCTTGAAATAAAGTACTTTTGAATATACTATGATATCCTTCGAATACTATCGATAAAATAAACATAACTTAAGGGTTACTGTGGCATGACTTCTAAAGGCGGTATATATATATATATATATATATATTAGATTGAATTTGCGTTTAAAATACACAAAAATTACCTTTATATCATGTTGACCAATTTGTACGAACAGACCAACCAACAGTTGGAATATGACGACAGAAAAAATGAGGCTCATTTTCAAAATTAGTATGAAAACTTGTTAGTACGGGTTCAATGACATAACAGGTAGGATATTTTTTTTAATTATAAGTATATTAAATATAAATTGAGATATTTTACCGACGACAATATAAAAAATTAATTCACTTTGGTTGTTTTTGAATCGAACTTCGCCTTCATACATATTTTCGGGTTCGTTAAATTGTTGCCACATTATCTGGGTTCTTTTTTCTTCGGATAATTGTCAAACCGTTTTTGTTTTGCAGTCCAATTATTACTACTCTTTAATAGGAAATATATCATGTTTATTTTAATTTCAGAATTTCAAGATGAATATTAGACATGAGATGGATTCCATCAATAAGGTAAATTACAACAACGGTTATAACTTTAAACCAGATGAAATCACCAAAACGAAGCGAATAGTTAAGTTTGGTTTCGTGGTTTCACATGGTCAACCTACAGTCAATTAGCCTTCCTCTTCCCCCTTGAATAATATCAACCGAAAAACTTATTTGATATTGATATCTACCAGATCTAGCATATCTTTAATATTAGGAAGTCCTAGAAGATAATTTTCATGTTTATTTGATACTTTTCGCATAACACCGAAAAATGTAGGAGAGGAGGTTACACTTATTTAGCCAATATGAGCCAATTTTTACATATTGGATTAAGATTAGCACTTATTGACTAGGTGATCTATAGACAAGTACAACCTGTATATCTTAACGCTGTCAAATCAGACTCAGACAAAAATTAAAAGAACAATTACGATCTTAATCAAAATAGCTAAATTTCAGATAAGTATTCCAGGCGAGTCCAGGCACTGTGACTTAGGCAGAAATGTGTCCATGACTTGGGGACATACGCAATTTTGCAACTTGACTATTTGCACCAGTCCTGAAAACCAAACATTCCAAAAACGAATGTAAATCTCAGTATCTACGATGTCAAATCCCCAAAATACCTAATGTGTTCCAATTACATTATTTTTTATGTTTAAAAATAGATATATATTTCATCGATATAACACGCTCTACACACCAACCGAAATAAGACTACGATTAAATATAAAGAATAAAACAGCAATGCACCCAATATAAAAGCCAAACAAGGTGAATTGGACTCGGACAGTGAATATCACAAGTGCACGCCTTTCTATACTGTAGTATAAATTCAAATTTATAAGCGCTAAGCTAGAATCTGAGTAGCAAAAACTTGAAAATACTTTGTCGAGGTTGTTTTGCCTTTGTGACGTCACAACAGTACTGCGGTAACAATGATAATTCATTATGACGAAACAATTGCACAAATGTGCATATCGTACAAAATCTCCATTTTTATGGGTTTCGGAATTCTCGAAATGAAATCTGAGTTAACAGACAGGTGCGCAGCATTACATAAATATCTATTTTATAAAAGAACTCGAAATCGCCAAAAATCACTTTTCGGTTATTAGCCTGACAATATGTTATCTAAAGTAAGAACAAATATGATTGTTTAAGCCCCCCTTTTTATTTTTCAATTAGATTGAGTTATGAAATCACTGATAAACTTCAAAGTTAATTGCACAGAAGAATCCATATACAATCTCAGAGTGAACGCTCTTAGAATCGTGTCTATACTGATCTGATCATCACTATACCGCCTTTTAATATGTCTCAATTTAAGTTTTAGAAGTGCGATGATCAGGCTGCTCTTCCGATCACCACAACTTCAATTTGTGAGGTAAGTTGCCATAAATATACAAGTAAAAACCTAAGATAAATTTGAGTTGGGTTGCGCGAGACTAACTTCCTATCTTTTCCCTATGCCTTTATGCTAGTGGATCCGTATGCGTATACTGCAAGGATAGCTGGAATAAACATGACTATTCTATTCAATTAAAGAGTCCAGCTGCACACTAACACAAATGTATTTCTGTAACGTTTCGTCCGACCAGAGTCAGACTTCCTCAGACAAGCAGTTTACAACAATGGCAAGAAAGAAAATTTGCTAAATGAATTTGAAATATCAAATCAAGTATGACGTAACAATGCATAAACATTTAATTTGCATTTAGCCGTAGAAGTAATGATTGGGAAGATTAGAACCACATGTTATGTTTAAATGTTGGTTTACTTCCTCGTGGTTCTCTAAGTGCCCATAATTTCAATTACATTTAGTTACCCATCATTTTCGTAAATGCAATAATAAAACCCTTTTTTATTTTATTTTTTTCAATTACATCTGAAATGAGCTCCACTGATATTTGTGGTTCTAATCTCTTTAATTGAATAAAAACCTAAGAGTTGACTGTTTTCTTCCTTCATATCAACTTGTTGTATAAGTCATAATATTTTAGATGAGTTTTAAAAAAAAAGCTTTCTTTTTCTAGACCGCGATCCACGATCTTCAATCTTTATAGCCAAGCAAAAGTCGCCTTGGCAGAATGATTTTCAGCAAAAAGGTCTTTGTCTATGAATTCAACAAAAAGCCACTCAATAATTTTTAAAGATTTATTTTTTTATGGACACTGTTCTTGTGCTGTAGAAATGGTAATAAATATTGAACCGGAGCACGATAATGTCGCCCCAATTTTTTGTTCAGATGATTAAGGCACGTTTATGTCAACTCAGCAAATTTAACCTCAAAGATGACGCTTTTACATTTTTTGGAAAAATTTGGAAATATTTTGCCCACCCTTAATACATTGAGTGTTTTACATTAAAGTTTTCGGCAATCCTTTAATTTCTGTAACTCGTAACTTATGAAACAATTTTCATTCTTTATTATATATTCTTGTATTTTGCGGTTTGTTATGAAGCATGTTATTTGCAATATTTTCCAACCCATTGATTTATCAAGGAAGTTATTTTGCATATAGGAAAACCTACTTAACTAATTTGCACATATTTATTTACTGACAAAACAGCAGCCTACACAATTGAACTTTTTCTAAGAAAATGTTGTTTGATGGCGGTTGGAGCCAAGTTATATTAACTATAAGTTTTCTCATATGATTTATGTATTATTCCATAAGTCAATACACGTTCCATGCAGGTGTCGGAATTCTGGCTCCTGGATAATTTCAACCAGACTGTTTTAGGATCCGTTCTGTACTTCACTCAAAGTACTAACTATGCATTGTATGTAAGTAAAACAAAAACAGTCATGAATCATGAGTTGGAGCAGTATGATTTATACAACAAATTGAGATGAAGAAAGCAAGCAGTCAGTTCTTAGGTTTTCACTTGTAGCCTATGTTTCTGGCAATTTACCTCACAAATTGAAGTTGTGGGGATCGGAAGAGCAGCCCGGGCACCTTTAAAACTTGAATTGAGATATATATGATCAGAGTTAAGAGACACGATTCACGCACCGTACACTCTGAGGTTATCATGTGTTCTTCTGTATCAATAACTTTGAAGTATGGCAGTGATTTCATCTGGTTAAAATCATGTATTACCGTTGTTGTAATCGGAGCTTTTACCTTGTTGATATAACCCATCTCATATCCAATATTTATGTTGAAACTCTAAAACTAAAATAAACATGATATATTTCCTATTAGACAGTAGTCTTATCTGGAATGTAAAATAAAAGAGTTTTGACAGTTATCCGAAGAAAAAAGAACCCGGATAATGTGGCAACAATCCAACGAACCCGAAAATTTTTATGAAGGCGAAGTTCGATACGAAAACAACCAAGGTGAATTAAGTTTTTTTAATATTGTCTTCGGTAGAATATCTCAATTTGTAATTAATATACTAAGAAAAAAATTTCACCGTACCTGTTAAGTCACTGGCACCGTACAAACAAGTTTTTATCTTATAAGTCCTATTTATTAAATCATATATGTTGTATACATTGTTATCGGGTCGAAGTCACCATTGGAAATGTGCCAAGACCACCAATCAGAGGCCCTTCACTGCCGAAAAATGAAAGAGAAGGCGGCTGCAGCAACAACCAAAACCGTCAGAATAAACCGTCGTCTTCGAATCGAGACGAACAACGTAAAACAAAAGTTTTGAAGATGGGCATCATTGTTTGCGTCGTCTTATCTGTCGTTATGATCCTGCTGTTGGTTGGGCTGTTCGTACAAAATGGCCAACATCACGAGAAGGTAGCCTACTTTTTGTCTATATTAACCGCTTGAAACATGTGAGATGGTTTTCCGGCTTGACCGAGAACGCTCTCTGCCCATGCCAGTTGGTCTTCCGCTAATGCCATATGAACAATCTGTACATATTTTAAACGATTCAGATTGATTTGATCTATAATTTTCAGACTACAACAAACGGAGGTGGTGATTCAGACCAAAACAGTAGAACAAATACAACTATATCCAATGGCTTCATTTTCTCTTTTTTGGAGGAAGGCATGAATCAACTTGTAGTCGACAGAAAAAGCGGTCCCATGAAATCTTGCCGCGAATTAAAGATGTTGGGTTTCAAAGCTGACGGGGTTTATTACATACAAACTCAGACTGCATATCCTAAAACTGAGGTGATTTTATATAGTAATGTAAACTAACTAGACACACAATACAAAACATTTGAATAATATATAGATGATGTAATTAAGTTTGTCGCGAAGTATATAAGGATATGATACAGTGATATGAATAATGCTTTGTTTTGTCGAATGGTTTATACCAGATTAATCATACTGGTCACATGCAAAAGTATGGATGCAAGTGATGTGATATTTGTTTCGAATTACACAATTCATCAGCGCAATAATTCGAAATAAAAATGTAAAGCATGTATTACAAACGAATACTAACCAAATATTTACGTCTACAAACTGTGCTTGAAATAAAGTACTTTTGAATATTCCAAGATATCCTTAGTTTTAATTCTATGTAGAAAATAAAACATAATTTAAGGTTTACTGTGACATGACTTCTAATGGCGGTGGATGGACTTTAGTAGCAAGTGTGCATGAATCGAATATTTCAGTGAAATGTGGAGTAGATGATATGTGGTCCAAATACGACATGATGATTGAACTGTCATATCCAGGTAAGAATACGAACACTTCACAGCTTCAAGTATTTGTTTAATTTATTTGAATGACGTTCAACCTACTTCCTCAAAAATCAAAAGAGAACAAATATAATAAACACTATTTCATTTGAAACAGACAAGACCAACTGGGAGGCTGAAAACACGTTTGGAAATCTTTTCAAATGTACATCAAATGACTATAAAAATGATGCATATCACAATATGAAGGTATGTTCATAAGAGCCTGTTATTGCATACATATGGTTTCAGTATCACTCCCAACAAATCATTAGACCAGGGTAGGCCAACCTTTTTAGCCGACGGGCCATATTTAGTTTACTAATAATTGCGCGGGCCACTTAACATGGTAATTATGTTTTAGTTTTGCTACACTGACCAAAAGTTAATGAAAAAACAAACAAAACCCTCGCACCGAACTTTCTCAATAATAAGAACAATAAAAAAATAGTAAAGTCAACAAAGTTTTTTCTACACGTAGACATTTTAGTGTGAAGTTTGGCACTGTTTTTGGCTAACAAGTTTGTCAATATTCGCTGAAAAGGACGATGTAGCAATGCGAAGCGAATTTTCCATATGACTGTCAGAAGTTAGTGATCACACAGGGAATTTACATGGTTCATCTGTGAAAAAACTTGCTTGTACGAGTACGAGCACATGTGGCCCGCGGGCCACGGGTTGGACGACCCTGCATTAGACGAACTGGGCTAATGATACACAGTAAAAATAATATTTCATAATTCAGGCTGAGAATATCATGATTTGGCACGTTCCCTCTGAAATATCGTTGTCTGCGATGAAGCAGAAATCCTACCTTCGTTACAGAACAACCAATCAGTTTATGCAAAATTACGGTGGAAATTTGAAGACACTGTTTGAACAGCATTTCCCGTTGAAGTCCAACGAATTAGGTTGAAATCTTACTTTTTATAGTTTGTTTTCTTATTACGCAGTCATGTCTGTTCATGCAGCCTATTTTTGCTCACCTAATCGTTTTTATACCATCATAATAGTTTTGCACAGACTCTGTGTCTGTCTTTCCCCAGGAGTAAATAATTTCGTAGCCTGATTTGAATATATTTGTATGGCGGCGGCATGTGACGTCATAATGGCGCACTGCGACTCACGCAGAAATGTGTCTATGCTATGGCTTGGGGACATACGCAATTTTGCAACTTAAACATATCCTTCAGTCTTGAAAACCAAACATTCGAAGAACGATGTAATTTACAGTATCTACGATAATAATGATAATGAATATTTTTTATGTTTGAACTATATGTTTTATTAATATGACGTGCTCTGCACACCCACCGAAAATAAGACATCCCATAAGTATTAAATACCAAGAATAAAATGGCAATGCAAAATTTCAATAAAGGCCAACCAAGATTATTGGGCTCAGATAGTGGATATCACAAGTGTAACTTTCCTGCGCTAAGCTAAAATCTATCATAATAGTCACACAGATCTCCCTTCATGCGTTTTGAAATCCCTGGGATAAAATCTGTGTCAACAGACAGGTGCGCAGCATTACACGAATAACTATTGTATATATAAATAAAACTTGAACCCTACAAAAAATGACTTACGCAATTTGGTTGATCGATTCGAAGTTTCAATATTCCCAGACGCTCAAACTGAAGATATTCTTGACGCTTTGGCGAAAAATGCCGACAATATAAGAAGAAAAATACCAGATTGGTACGACTACACATATGGGGAAAATCCTTCTCAAATAAAGGATAAAAAAATGTACACGGTATATGGAAACCAGGTAAGATCAATGCCAACTTATATATTACTCGGCATCTTCACCCACAGACGTGCGATAATGGTTGATAACTCCACCAGTTTCTTAGTGGTCCCAAACCGGCGCCGACTACTGTATATAGTTAATCGTATGGATGAATATAATGAATGATATTATTGAAAGTGTTTTTTTAATTACACTTCAGTACTGTACTAACGAAACCTATAGCTTTGTTAAAAACGAAACCTATAACTTTGTTAATAACGTATATAAAAATGAACAAAAAAAAATATTAGAATTTGTTTATGGTTCAACTTCTGCATGATTATACCGCAAAGTTTCACGAAATCTAGGACGTTTTGCACAAACGTTATTTTCTTTCCAGAATATGTTCCAATTCTCCTCCTAGGCATTGGAGACAGACTTGCATCCGT
Organism: Styela clava; assembly: GCF_964204865.1. NCBI lineage: Eukaryota > Metazoa > Chordata > Ascidiacea > Stolidobranchia > Styelidae > Styela > Styela clava. The sequence continues at coordinate 16,705,095 of NC_135260.1, read as the reverse complement.
TTCCGAAAATCGACAAATCCCTTGCACACACTCCTCTAGGAGAATTTTTCTGATTTTGTGGTAATTCCAGTTTTGAGTTCAACCTTCTGATAGACATTGTCGTTCAAATACTCCCACGATTGAATATCTGAGGTGTTTAAGTCCAATGAATGAGGTGCCCAATTGACGTCACACTTCTTGCTTATCAACTTTTCCTGAAATCGCTTTCTCAGTCAGTAAACGACGTGATTTGATACGTGAGATGCACCGCTTTAATCTCGATTGATACATTAGTTACACAAAAGGTCACATAACGATCTTCCTTACTAAATATTGCTCGAAATTTCTTTACAGGTATACGTCACTGGCTGTGGATCTATTACTTACGGGCAGAGCAAAAAGTAAGACTATGAATCTTTGGCTTCTTGATGAATATCAAGAGTTCACACTAAGAGAGATCATAGTATTATACAAAAATATATATATATGACTCAATGTCCAAACATCGCTTTCAAAATGAGTCAATATTAGTTATTCCATAATTAACTTACAGATACCGGGACTCTTTTTGTGCCTCCAGAATGATAAAGCCTTTCATGTTTGTATATGTTATTTCAAACGAGAGGCGGATACAAAGAAGCTTTTACACTCAGGTGAGTACATTCGACAATGCATTCGTATTTTGATTCTAATACATGCAGTTCGTGAAGTTCCGGTCAACTTTACCTCTTCAATACAAATGCCTAAAAATAATACGTCTTGTTCTCCAGCTTTTTAACAAAATTTTCCATGCTAGACATTTATTTTTTGGATGCATCTGATTTATAGAATTCTTTTTTTTAACTGCGTCGTTTTAAATTGTTTCATTCTAATTTTGCGACAACCAACAAAACTTGCGAATTCGTTCTCAGTACCTTTTCCATTATCAATTAGAAACCGGTAACTTTATTTTTAGTTGAACGAAACCCGTTATTATGGGTCTGAGATATTATTACTTGGGCGTCATTTCATTTCATTGACAAAATTAGACGATGTAGAATAAGCTATAAATAGCTTAACTCGAAATCACACATATATAGCTGAAACTTGAATTCCCTTGCCAGCATCGATGTCGTTAAGTTATTGAGAAGGATGATGATAGACAACAATAGGCATTAAACGCACCCAAGGCGGAAACCTATGAAGTGACATACACATTTATACATTAGATCTATTACTAGATTGTTAATTACGACGTTATCTCGTTACAGGATATTATTAACAATTATTTCAGGTGACTTCCTATCGTCCAAACAAAAACGAAGCATTCATTTTCCTCAGCAATAACATTACCAACGGGGATTATAAGCTTCAATATCATGCTTTGCAATTTTCTTCGCCGGATGTTCCAACTGCATGCGAATTTCACTTCGTTGTATCGAATATTGTAGGTTGATTTCTGTCAATACGTTTGTCGCATGTCGATGAAAATACAGTACAGTACTTACAATTGATAACATTAGAACTACATGATGTAAAATATGTAATGATTTGATATTTATTGTTAATTTACCAGGAGGCCGCCAAACGGACACCAGATTTTCACTAAACATTTTTTTACTTTATCAGAATTGGGGATCCGTCGAGCCATCCAAATTTGAACGAACATATCAGAACAACCCATCAACTTATAGAAATAACAGATATGGGATAGACGGATATCCTTCAAACGTCGTTTTGGGATATATTCTTTTAACAAGGTTGTTAGATTTGATTGAACGATTAATTAAGTAATGAGTAGAAATAATACTTTGAGTTAAATAAACAATGTTGATTCAATTGATGTTCGTGTCCACCGAAAACTCGAGCGACGGACTATTGAAATTTGTTTTCGATATATCCAATTACCATTTCCAATTTCAAAACTCAGTTCTTGAATACACGTATTTAGTTTGTTTTCAACGGTACTATTAATTACATATTAAGTCTCATTGATATGTTATGTTAGATAATACTAAATGATTTCCATCAAAGCAAAGCAAATGGTTACCGAGTGAAGTTACTACATTTGAGCTAAAAGTTGCGAAACTTACGTATTTATTGCAGGGATAAAGGCAAAAACATATCCATAGAGCATACGGACAACGTTGCCAATATTATCCTGGAATCAATTATGACAGTGCCGAAATTATTCAACGGTATAGTACTTCAGACATACAAGTTCCTTATATTATAGTTTAGAATTTCCGGCATATATACAAAGTAATCATCATCAAATAAGTTGAAAACGTCAACATAAGATTATCTTATTTGTAAATTGTCTGCGGTATTTAATTTAACGTCATTTTCAAACGTTTACTGACAATTTTTTTTCATCAGAATGCGCTGAAAATCAACATGATAAAAACATTGAATCATCGATATTTCTTGCAAGTTTTATTTCCAAACTGACCTTTAATTTTCACTGATAACCAAATTGTTTCATTGTTATAATTTTAGATGCTGTTACAAGTTATTATTCAGGAATTCTAACAATCAATTAATTTAATCCCTTGCAGGTGACAGGGCAACAAAAATCATTAATGTCCTATACGCAAAGGCATTAAACATTAGAACAGCAATCCCAAGTTGGTATACCTATTCTTACAGACCATACAGTAGTCAGATTTACGATGATAAAATGTACAAAGCGTATGGAAATGGGGTATGTTCCTTTTTATGGTTTATTAATAATTAAAATCGCATCACAACAGATGTCCACCGCTACAGTCAGGTGAAATCAAATGAATTTTGTCTGGTAGACATTTATATTGAAAATTGCTTGCAAAGAAATCGGCAGATTTTGACCTGTTTATAAAAACGACATAATACTGCTTCGTTGCACAAAATACAACAAGCTAAAACAGAAAAACTCTTAGTCAAAAATTTCATTTTGAATCAAGTTCTTACTTTCAATTTATTTTAGGTTACCATTGGAAGTTCACTTCGAGGTTTTGGTTTGAATTATGGGCGAACTGTGAGGTAAGAAGTTTTTACAATTTCTTATAAATTGATTGGTAACGTATATCTGGTTAAGTTTTTGCTACATGCAAATTAACTTGACTTGCTTTGTGTTTAACATTTTTAGCACATCAATTAGCGATAGTCGCGTGAACCTGGAAATAATTCGGCCAGAGTAACTTAAGGAAATGTCATTTGGTCTAGAAGGGTAGCCAAAACAACGTTACTCACTTGATTTGTACAATTTCAAGAGCAACGTTAACACCAAATTAATAATAAAACATTGTCGGTATAATGTGCATAATCTTTAAACATTGCGTTCTTTCAAATAAAAATGTGTGTGTGGGGTGTACCAGATTTTGAGTGAAGGCTGAAGGATGTACAATTTCAAAAAAGGTTGACGAGCACTGCATTAGAAGCGACGCTCTATGGTTACACGTTTGTGTTGTTTGATAAGGCGACACGTCTTCTATAAACACAAACACTCTGCGTTATCTTGTATATATCAATTATATACAGTAACTGAAAAAGACATTTCCTATTTTCAAATCTCAAATAACCTTCGAATGAATATAATACGCAAAAAGACAACAGATATTATATATATATATATATATATATATATATATATGTAATTTGTTATTTATGCAGAACGGATGGGGATAGATCATTGATAAAAACCAAAGCTTCTGAACCGTTTATCATGATCCATGCCATCTCAAATGAAGACAGAGTAATAAAATATTACAGCACACAAGTAAGTTTTTCCTCCTCTTTCAATCAAGAAGTTATTGAAGGTGTTATGTTTACCGCAAGTTGAAAATCAGAATGATTTTATTTTAATATATATATATCTTGTGTCAATAACTAACGCCTTCGCATTCGTACATAAAAATTGCCACGCATTTTTGTTATATCATTTTCGGATAATTAGAAGAAAAGAGAGTCAATTAGAGATGCTAATCCATCGTGTAACATTTCGAAGCCAATGGATTTGAGGGTTTCAATGACGATGGAATACAAAGAATTTTCATAACGTCCACAACTTTTCTTCGCTGTAATGCTTTATTGATATCACATCTTTTGAAAACGATTTTATTCGCCGATGAGTCTCCACGAGCTGTACAAAATTTTGAAATATTTCAAGAAAATTTACAGCTGCTCTCTATCAAGGTGTAACAGAATCTAGAATTAATTTACTAAATATTTAAAAGTAAGCCTATTGTACTGGGGTAAATTTCATCTTTCAAACACTAAAATTGGATGAGTATTGTTTTAATAAACTGAAAAGAGATTTAATAGAAGAATCATTCTTTATTCAATAATTATACGTATTTAGGACCACAGCATCAACAACAAGACAATATTTTACAGATTAATTCACAGCGGAAAAACAATGCAGATCTCGTCAGTCAATTGCAGAATAACGTTACAAGAGGAAATTACAAACTACAGTATAATTTGATACAGTTTTCTTACGAAAATCAACCAACTCCGGCCGAATTTCATTTCACCGTATCGAACGTTGCCGTTAGTGAAGCAAATTTAATTTTTGTTCTCCACCATATATATATCATTATTTTATTTATGACCCTGCATCCGCAAATTTGTATGTCATAGATAGACATGGAATATATATCATGCTTTTATAATCGTATATAAAATCCGTATTCACTTTCCTCCCAAATTATAACTGACACCAAATTTCATTTGCCATGCACGAGCGCCAAAATGTATTTAATTCACATTTTTTCTCCTCAAAAAATGTTTATGTAAAATACAAATCATGACTTTTATACTCCAAGTTTACTTTGTTTAGAAGTGGCGTTCGGTCGAACCATCCTTGTTCAAACGCACGTACTATTACATCAATAGTGCATACAGATACAACAGGTTCCAAATCGATGGTAGCCCTTCCAACATAATTATGGGGTATTTGCTTCTGAGCAGGTAAAGGTTTTAGTGATATTGGTATATATGAAATGAATATTGTAGTCATAAATAGTTGACACGTTCGTGCTTGTTTTCTACTATAGACAAAATGGAAGTACTGTGACAACAAGTCAATCGGACGCTGTTGCAAGCATCGTATTGGTCGCAATTATTTCCTTGGATGATCTGTTCAATGGTAATATTTATTATTTCAATGCTACGCTTATGAGTGAGCGGTTATTTGATTATTCTATGTTAATGTTCTAATATTATATATATTATGCCTTTTAGAGTATCCTGAAGATTCCCTTCTGGTACCAATTACTATTGACAAAGGCAGTAATGATCAAATCATGACCATGATACCCCCGGTTTACAGAGCTCATATCGAACCCGGATATCTTCAGTTTCGGGCCTACAATTCAACCGGATATCCGAATGCTTTCTGTTCAGGTGCAAAGTAGGTGTTACCTCTTCATACCTTCGTCAATCGTAATTGTTTCACCAGCAAAAGATAATTTCTCTTTACTTCGCAATAAATCTTGCTGAAGCATGAAAACAAAAACATCAACCGAAACGACGAAAGTTCAAAATAACAGATATATATTGAAAAATAGAAATTGGTGAACATTTTTTTTAATCTTATCTTTTTTGAAAAAAAAAAACAATTCAAGACTTCTGCACCTTTATATAGGCGGTCATACCTTGTTTTATGTTGTATTCGATAGAATGATACTGATAGTAGATAGTTTTGCACGAAATTTGAAATCCACTACATTTCATGTTTTCATCCCAAGTCTGTCAAACTGATAAGCGGAATATCCAACTTTATAGATGTTAGAAGTGGCCTTTAGCTGCACAACTAAAGCTCTCTTAATTATAAGACAGCAATTTATGTTTCAGAGTTAAATCGATATCACCTGAGTATTTTTGCATCGGGGGTTTATCGAACGACGCAACAAAATATGGAACATGTGGTGACTTTGCAGGTATCATATTAATGAGACTGAAGTGAATATTGTTAGCATACGCTAGCCGCTATTTATCAATATATCTCACAATGGGAGACGACAGCTCGGATAACAAGTTCCCCCTTTATTCATTTTTAGGATGGGGAGGAAAGTTAGATGACGTCATCGCCCAGTCGTCTGCAAACGGATCTGCTCATTCACGGAAAGATATTTCGTCTTCCATTCTTATATTCTATCGTTAGCATGTCTCTAAAATTTACAGTTTTTATGCCCATGTATTAATCATCAATCCGCCGTTTCGTGTTGTAATGTTGTTACATTTATGCTTCTTTTGTATGTCCAATTTTCATGTCATAACCCAAAAAAAAATTACAGAATATATATATCTCTTAGCACCGTTAGCAGTTGATATGGAAATTACTTTTTCATACATACGGTGAGTTCAGTCCTCTTTTCTTTATATAATACATACTTTACATACGGGGCAGGGTTAGAGCAGGTGCATTTGAACCTGCAGCCTCAGACCCACCATCAAAAATAGGCCCACCGATGCCAACGTACCATGAGACAATACAGTCACTTTGTTAGTATCAGACTTCAGTCTTAATAAGCAGGGAACGGATTTATGATGTTAATGAGAAAGTTTTAAATTGTTATTTTATTCAAGGTATTTTGTCGCATATTAGAATGACCATAAAATCAAAGCGTTTCAGGACAGCAGAATAACTTTGAATGTAATAACAAATTTACTGGATGGTCTGAATGAATGTATGGATATATTGAGATCCCGGTTCCGAAAACAGAAGAAAGGGTTTAAAATTGGTTTCATTTTTCATTTGAGAAATTTCTAGAATTTTTTTTATATTTCTAACGGAGGTGGCACAATGTACAACTTCAAAAGTAAAATAAGTAGGGTTGGGAATTTCAGTGAAAACACTTTAACCGTTAATCGGGTAAAATTAACCGGTTAACTGCAGCGTGACGTAATAATTTATAATTTCAGCTTGTTACGTCACAATGGGTAAAAGCAATTTCGCGTGATCTTATCCCGGTATCGCTCAAAAATATTCACAAATCGGGATAGTACATGATTGCTCTGCTGCAAGAGATATGCAGCGTTGTTCGGACTTGTGGAAGTATTTTAGAAAACCCGATTCCGTTATCAAACGTCATTTCAAGTGACAAATTTTTAGTGTTCGATGTACAAATTCTACTTCGAGATATCATAAAGAAAAATGGCATCATCTGCGCACTTGTTGGATGACATTGAATATACGATTTTGCAATAAAATTGTGAACAATATATTTCGACCGAAAACTGATTCTGAATTTATCATTGTATATTTTCGTAATCAGCAATCTTGGTACTTCAATTATTTTTGACATTTATTGCGATTTTACCCAAACAGCTAGTGATATTCATTTGAATTAAACGCCACAGGAGATAGATTTGCGATGACGTAATCATTTTTGAAGAAATTGTACAGTATTAAAATGATTTGTACCTGACATGTCAGTTAACGGTTAAAATAAATCCTAACCGGTAACCATCTAAAATTGGTTAACCGGTTACCCATTCCCAGACCTAAAAATAAGTATTTAAATAATGTAACATTGTGATACAAATGACCTGGACGACTCTACGCAGAATAAATAAATTGTCGTTATCTATGCCCCTAAATTTACAACTTGTTTTTTTTACAGCTGTTTTCCGATTTTGCTGTTAGACACAAACTCGTACGTCCTTTTCAACATTGTGAGCGATTCGCTGATAACCTAACGTTTTTTGGCTTACTATCAATTCTTCCTCCATATAAACCGACCAAGATAAATCAATAAATTGTTAAAGAAAGCCAATACCGGAGATAACAATATACCAGAAAATAAATAGAACTGCTCATGCCTAGAAATTCATGGACTTGAAACAATTTCGCTATATTCATGAAAATTATTCACTTCTAATGGCAAAACAATATCTTCAGGTTTTTTTTTTTTATATTTTTCTCAAAACCGATGAAAATTAATTAGCACTATTTTATTGGCAATGTAGGAATGTAGTGGCACGAGATTTGAAAACGTGCGTTTAGAATAGTTTTCGAGTTTATATCTTAATTTTGCAAAGTAATGATTACGAGAATTAAAAGGGAGAGGGCAGAAACCAGTGCAAAACTATTACGATAGCATATATACGTTTAGATGAGCATAAATATAAGGCACGATATATGGCCCCTAATTACTTAGACTTTAACGGGAAATGCTGTTCAAGAATGTCTTCAAATTCCCACCGCAATTTTTCATAAATTGATTGGTTCTTCTATATAACGCAGGTAGGATTTTTGCTTCATTGCATTCAACGATATTTCAAAAGGAACGTGCTAAATCATGATATTTTTAGCCTGAAATATTAAATAATATTTTTATTTTGTATCATTAGTCATGTTGATATTAACAAATTTGGTTTATTGATTTCCTGATTGTTCGTCCAAAAGTTTTTCGGGTGTGATATTGAGAGCATACGTATGCAATTACATGATCTTATAAACATATCTGTATATTGTGATAAGCATCATTTCTATAGTCATTTGATGTACATTTGAAAAGATTTTCAAAGGTGTTCTCAGCTTCCCAGCAAGTCTTGTCTGTTCTAAATGAAATAGTGTTTATTATATTTTTACTGGTTGCGAAAACGATTCCAGGGAAGGTTGATAATCAGGACATGTGACGTTGAGTTGGCACCACATTCATTGGACTTGAACACCTCAGATGGTTATCTGTGGGAGTGTTCGAACGATTAACAAAATCTAATGATTTTTTTATTATTATTATTGTAGAAGCTATTAACAAAGTTATAGGTTTCGTTTTGTTGGGGTCACCCCGTATCATAGTTGGTGGGTCAAGTACATTACTAAAGTTTTATCATGTGAAGAAACGCTTCAAACGCTTTTTCTCTTTCAATTTGTGAAGACGTAGGCTGAAAATCATTCTGATAAATGAAACAAATACTTGAAGCTGTGAAAAGTTTGTATTCTCACCTGGATATGACAGTTCATTTATCGGGTCGTATTTATACCACATATCACCTACTCCACATATCACCTACTCCACATTTTACTGAAATATTCAATTCATGCACACTTCTTACTAAAGTCCATCCACTGCCATCTGAAGTCATGTCACAGCACAGCACAACCTTAAATTATTTTTTATTTTAGTGATAGAAATAAAAGGATATCATAATATATATATTATAGTATAAAATTCTAAACAATCCGTAAATTATTTAAACAGTCCAGATTGATTTGATATGCATTATTTAGACTACAACAAACGAAGTGTTCAATGGTTTCAATGCGTGAATGCGTGCATCGACTTGTAGTTGACGGAATAAGCAGTCCCGTGAAATCTTGCGAATTTAAATTGTTGGATTTTAAAGCGGACGGCGTTTATTACATACAAACTCAGACAGCTTATCCTAAAATTCAGATGAATATATGTAATATTGTAAACTAACCTGATACACAATACAAAACACTTAAATAATATATAGGTGATGTAATTAAGTTTGTCACGAAGTAGATGAGGATATGATTGAGTGATATGAATAATGCTTTGTTTTGTCGAATGGTTTAGGCGAAATTAATCATACTGGTACTGGTCAATTTATACGGATACAATTCATCAGCGCAATAACTTGAAATAAAAATGTAAAGCATGTATTTCAAACGAATACTAATACCAAACTGTGCTTGAAATAAAGTACTTTTGAATATACTATGATATCCTTCGAATACTATCGATAAAATAAACATAACTTAAGGGTTACTGTGGCATGACTTCTAAAGGCGGTATATATATATATATATATTAGATTGAATTTGCGTTTAAAATACACAAAAAATTACCTTTATATCATGTTGACCAATTTGTACGAACAGACCAACCAACAGTTGGATTATGACGACAGAAAAAATGAGGCTCATTTTCAAAATTAGTATGAAAACTTGTTAGTACGGGTTCAATGACATAACAGGTAGGATATTTTTTTTAATTATAAGTATATTAAATATAAATTGAGATATTTTACCGACGACAATATAAAAAATTAATTCACTTTGGTTGTTTTTGAATCGAACTTCGCCTTCATACATATTTTCGGGTTCGTTAAATTGTTGCCACATTATCTGGGTTCTTTTTTCTTCGGATAATTGTCAAACCGTTTTTGTTTTGCAGTCCAATTATTACTACTCTTTAATAGGAAATATATCATGTTTATTTTAATTTCAGAATTTCAAGATGAATATTAGACATGAGATGGATTCCATCAATAAGGTGAATTACAACAACGGTTATAACTTTAAACCAGATGAAATCACCAAAACGAAGCGAATAGTTAAGTTTGGTTTCGTGGTTTCACATGGTCAACCTACAGTCAATTAGCATTCCTCTCCCTCCTTGAATAATATCAACCGAAAATCCTATTTGATATTGATATCTACAAGTTCTAGAGCTAGCATATCTTTAATATTAGGAAGTCCTAGAAGATAATTTTCATGTTTATTTGATACTTTTCGCATAACACCGAAAAATGTTGGAGAGGAGGTTACACTTTTTTAGCCACTTTGAGCCAATTTTTGCATATAAGATTAAGATTAGCATTTATTGACTAGGTGATCTATAGACAAGTACAACCTGTATATCGTAACGCTGTCAACTCAGACACGGACAAACATTAAGAGAACAATTACGATCTTAATCATAATAGCTAAATTTCAGATAAGTATTCCAGGCGAGTCCAGGCACTGTGACTTAGGCAGAAATGTGTCCATGACTTGGGGACATACGCAATTTTGCAACTTGACTATATGCACCAGTCCTGAAAACCAAACATTCCAAAAACGAATGTAAATCTCAGTATCTACGATGTCAAATCCCCAAAATACCTAATGTGTTCCAATTACATTATTTTTTATGTTTAAAAATAGATATATATTTCATCGATATAACACGCTCTACACACCCACCGAAATAAGACTAAGATTAAATATAAAGAATAAAACAGCAATGCACCCAATATAAAAGCCAAACAAGGTGAATTGGACTCGGACAGTGAATATCACAAGTGCACGCCTTTCTATACTGTAGTATAAATTCAAATTTATAAGCGCTAAGCTAGAATCTGAGTAGCAAAAACTTGAAAATACTTTGTCGAGGTTGTTTTGCCTTTGTGACGTCACAACAGTCCTGCGGTAACAATGATAATTCATTATGACGAAACAATTGCACAAATGTGCATATCGTACAAAATCTCCATTTTTATGGGTTTCGGAATTCTCGAAATGAAATCTGAGTTAACAGACAGGTGCGCAGCATTACATAAATACCTATTTTATAAAAGATTTCGAAATCGCCAAAAATCATTTTTCGGGTATTAGCCTGACGATATGTTATCTAAAGTAAGAACAAATATGATTGTTTAAGCCCCCCTTTTTATTTTCCAATTAGATTGAGTTATGAAATCACTGATAAACTTCAAAGTTAATTGCACAGAAGAATCCATATACAATCTCAGAGTGTCGTGTCTATACTGATCTGATCATCCCTATACCGCCTTTTAATATGTCTCAATTTAAGTTTTAGAAGTGCGATGATCGGGCTGCTCTTCCGATCACCACAACTTCAATTTGTGAGGTAAGTTGCCAGAAATATACAAGTAAAAACCTAAGAGTTGACTGTTTTCTTCCTTCATATCAACTTGTTGTATAAGTCATAATATTTTAGATGAGTTTTAAAAAAAAAGCTTTCTTCTTCTAGACCGCGATCCACGATCTTCAATCTTTATAGCCAAGCAAAAGTCGCCTTGGCAGAATGATTTTCAGCAAAAAGGTCTTTGTCTATGAATTCAACAAAAAGCCACTCAATAATTTTTAAAGATTTATTTTTTAGTGACACTGTTCTTGTGCTGTAGAAATGGTAATAAATATTGACCGGAGCACGATAATGTCGCCCCAATTTTTTGTTCAGATGATTAAGGCACGGTTATGTCAACTCAGCAAATTTAACCTCAAAGATGACGCTTTTACATTTTTTGGAAAAATTTGGAAATATTTTGCCCACCCTTAATACATTGAGTGTTTTACATTAAAGTTTTCGGCAATCCTTTAATTTCTGTAACTCGTAACTTATGAAACAATTTTCATTCTTTATTATATATTCTTGTATTTTGCGGTTTGTTATGAAGCATGTTATTTGCAATATTTTCCAACCCATTGTTTTATCAAGGAAGTTATTTTGCATATAGGAAAACCTACTTAACTAATTTGCACATATTTATTTACTGACAAAACAGCAGCCTACACAATTGAACTTTTTCTAAGAAAATGTTGTTTGATGGCGGTTGGAGCCAAGTTATATTAACTAAATGTTTTCTCATATGATTTATGTATTATTCCATAAGTTCCATGCAGGTGTCGGAATTCTGGCTCCTGGATAATTTCAACCAGACTGTTTTAGGATCCGTTCCGTACTTCACTCACAGTACTAACTGTGCATTGTATGTGAGTAAAACAAAAACAGTCATGAATCATGAGTTGGAGCAGTATGATTTATACAACAAATTGAGATGAAGAAAGCAAGCAGTCAGTTCTTAGGTTTTTACTTGTAGCCTATGTTTCTGGCAATTTACCTCACAAATTGAAGTTGTGGGGATCGGAAGAGCAGCCCGGGCACCTTTAAAACTTAAATTGAGATATATATGATCAGAGTTAAGAGACACGATTCACGCACCGTACACTCTGAGGTTATCATGTGTTCTTCTGTGTCAATAACTTTGAAGTATGGCAGTGATTTCATCTGGTTAAAATTTGACAACTGGGACAAGCTACTGCGGGACCAAGTCACCCCCATCTACGGGGACAGGATGAGCGCTGTAAGTTCTCCCATCATTTTATGAGTATAAAAACCATTCCATCGGTAACAAACAATCGGCAAAAGCGACAATTTTTAACGATAAGAAAGTGTCTTTAAAACCGGTCCAAGTCAAGGGATTAATAAATATAGACAAAGTTTATTTTGAAACCTCTTTCGAAAGGAAAGGCAATATTTACCCAGATAAATACAATGACATATTAACAGAAACTTCGGGAAAGCAGACAAAACCTAAAATAAGGTTTAAAACGTTACTATGGAGAAAGGAAATATAATGCAAAGATAAGGACACTCACTCATCGATCTCTCATAGATATCTATGCTGCTAGACTTTTACTGCTTGAACATATATGCAACACGCCGCGGTTTCTTGAAAGCAAAATGCTCAATAACGCGCTGATTAAAGTCATGCATCCCAGAAATAACGTCTCTGTGAATGGATAAAACAGCCAAGGAATTTAATCTATCTTGCTTTATTGTGTTTCTGAGATACGTTTTAATACGCTTCAGCGTGCTGAATGTTCGCTCTGAGTCGGCGGAAGAAATGGGCGTCGTCAAAATGATGTCCAGAAATTTTGCAGACGCCGCAAAGGTAGTTACTAGAGTGTTATCTATGAGGAACCCATAGAGCGCGCAAGTTGATGTGATGTTCAAAAAAGTTTGACTGGTGTATATACATCGCAATTCATTTTCCAATTTACCCACGTTTATCATGGGGTAAAATTTGGAGACAGTAGCCAACAAATGGATGGGAAATTGACGTGCAAATTTTGAAAAATTTTTGGGGTTCATCAAAGAGAACGCGGCAAGGTGTTCAGTGCGCAGACGATCTCCTATTTGATTCACCAGAATGTCACAGCATTCCTTTGCAGACAAAATCAAACGCTGCGTTGTTTGCCCGCGGCGTAAAGAAGCACCCGGATACGGGATACAGCATCGCAGAAGTCTGAAATACACGACTGCACAAACGCTCCATCGATTAGCCTTGACTGCAATGCGCCGTATAATACATTCACGTGATAGAATATTGTGGAGAAAAAATGAAAACTCACCATCTTCTAGCAGACGCTTTAGACCTGCCGCCTCCCTCACAGAGCGTTCGTCCCAAACCGGAGAGCATAAGTTTGAGCTATCAATTTTGACTTCGTGTTGTAAGACTGTAACACTTCTTTCAGTACAGCCGATATCCCGCAAGATTCCATTACATTTGAACCCACGTACATTTGAACCCACGACGATTGCACCGGCATACTATTGCACCTATGGAAATTTTTGTTGTTTTACGGATATTTTAACCCATACTAACCCTAACCCATGGGTTTAGCACCCGCATATAGATTGAACCCGCGAATATACACATGGGTTCAAATGTACGTGGGTTCAAATGTACGGTCACCATCCCGCAAGCCGTGCGATCAACGATTGGTACAAAGCTGTGAAATCTCTCGGTAGGTTTACCATCTTTCACAAACCGAAAAATCACAGCCAGTTGGGAAACGCACGTGATGTCAGTTGTCTCGTCAGACTAAATCGAAAGGAACTGGCAATTCTCAATTTCCAGAGCCAAATGTTGTAAATAAATTTTATACATTGAGTCTAGCAAATCATTTTGGATATCCTTAGATGTCCCTTTCGAAACAGTTGCGGCATCAAGATGATGCTCTCAATACTGTATCTAGGGATGCGGTGTATTCCACCATATCCAAAAATACCCCTCTATTAGAAGAGCCGGAGGACAGCTCGTGACAACCAATGAACTTCAAAACATCTATCAATCGACCGAGAACATGGCGGTTTTTCTCGATGTTTTGGTTGTGCCGACGAACAGAAACCGCGCGTCCTTCATCCAACTGTGCTGCAATATTAACATTTCCGATGTTCGGTATTTTACTGCATTGTCCAGATGCTCCATAGAAGATTGATGATCCCTGGCACGCTCGGAAAGATGTTTAAGATCTCCAAAACCAAATTTACACCAACGTGAGTCACGGGCGGTAGCAAAAAGTATGCAATAAAAACAAAAAAGTGCATTTTTGTTCTCGCTGTAACACAACCATTTGTGTTTTTTATACCAAGTTTCTGAGCAGAATGTACGCCGACGCTCTCCTCCGTCATGGGATTGTTCCAGTGAACAATGTTTTGGTTGATAAGGTTTTAATGATGATTTTTAACGTTGTACCTCTAATTTTTGTTCCAGCGGCAGCTGCGAAAACGGAGTGCGAAGCAGTGCTTCAACCTTATTCATTATGAGGTCTAAGGCTAAGAAATGCGAAGCCGGAAAGAAGTGAGGTGCTCAAAAGAAATGTGGAAAATCGAAAGCAAATGGACTAAAGGTCTCTAACTGATTCAAATAGCGAAACAAGCGACAAAAACGAAGGCGAGGAAACTATCAACTCTTCAAGCAACCAACGAACGAGAAGGAATGCGTGAATATGTCAACACGTTGTTGTAAGAAACTTCGGCATTGTGTCGTCATAATTTCGGGGCTAGCCCCGATCGGCCCCGATGATTTAGTAAAAGAAACAGAAAACAAACGAGACAAACGCGGCGAGTGGAAGATAAAAGAGAGAAAACGATATACACTGAGCAACCGGGGCAAAATCGGCGTCGCCCCGTCGACGTTCGGCGAAGGCTTTGCGAGCGAAAAATGAACCATGTCGAGAGAATATGGCTAGTGTAGACAGTCTGTGCAACAGATATTGAGATATTTTTCGAATATTTTTCATTATACCCTATTGACGCGCCGCCACTGTTAAAATGTATTACCGTTGTTGTAATCGGAGCTTTTACCTTGTTGATATAACCCATCTCATATCCAATATTTATGTTGAAACTCTAAAACTAAAATAAACATGATATATTTCCTATTAGACAGTAGTCTTATCTGGAATGTAAAATAAAAGAGTTTTGACAGTTATCCGAAGAAAAAAGAACCCGGATAATGTGGCAACAATCCAACGAACCCGAAAATTTTTATGAAGGCGAAGTTCGATACGAAAACAACCAAGGTGAATTAAGTTTTTTTAATATTGTCTTCGGTAGAATATCTCAATTTGTAATTAATATACTAAGAAAAAAATTTCACCGTACCTGTTAAGTCACTGGCACCGTACAAACAAGTTTTTATCTTATAAGTCCTATTTATTAAATCATATATGTTGTATACATTGTTATCGGGTCGAAGTCACCATTGGAAATGTGCCAAGACCACCAATCAGAGGCCCTTCACTGCCGAAAAATGAAAGAGAAGGCGGCTGCAGCAACAACCAAAACCGTCAGAATAAACCGTCGTCTTCGAATCGAGACGAACAACGTAAAACAAAAGTTTTGAAGATGGGCATCATTGTTTGCGTCGTCTTATCTGTCGTTATGATCCTGCTGTTGGTTGGGCTGTTCGTACAAAATGGCCAACATCACGAGAAGGTAGCCTACTTTTTGTATATATTAACCGCTTGAAACATGTGAGATGGTTTTCCGGCTTGACCGAGAACGCTCTCTGCCCATGCCAGTTGGTCTTCCGCTAATGCCATATGAACAATCTGTACATATTTTAAACGATTCAGATTGATTTGATCTATAATTTTCAGACTACAACAAACGGAGGTGGTGATTCAGACCAAAACAGTAGAACAAATACAACTATATCCAATGGCTTCATTTTCTCTTTTTTGGAGGAAGGCATGAATCAACTTGTAGTCGACAGAAAAAGCGGTCCCATGAAATCTTGCCGCGAATTAAAGATGTTGGGTTTCAAAGCTGACGGGGTTTATTACATACAAACTCAGACTGCATATCCTAAAACTGAGGTGATTTTATATAGTAATGTAAACTAACTAGACACACAATACAAAACATTTGAATAATATATAGATGATGTAATTAAGTTTGTCGCGAAGTATACCAGATTAATCATACTGGTCACATGCACAAGTATGGATGCAAGTGATGTGATATTTGTTTCGAATTACACAATTCATCAGCGCAATAATTCGAAATAAAAATGTAAAGCATGTATTACAAACGAATACTAACCAAATATTTACGTCTACAAACTGTGCTTGAAATAAAGTACTTTTGAATATTCCAAGATATCCTTAGTTTTAATTCTATGTAGAAAATAAAACATAATTTAAGGTTTACTGTGACGTGACTTCTAATGGCGGTGGATGGACTTTAGTAGCAAGTGTGCATGAATCGAATATTTCAGTGAAATGTGGAGTAGATGATATGTGGTCCAAATACGACATGATGATTGAACTGTCATATCCAGGTAAGAATACAAACACTTCACAGCTTCAAGTATTTGTTTAATTTATTTGAATGACGTTCAACCTACTTCCTCAAAATTCAAAAGAGAACAAATATAATAAACACTATTTCATTTGAAACAGACAAGACCAACTGGGAGGCTGAAAACACGTTTGGAAATCTTTTCAAATGTACATCAAATGACTATAAAAATGATGCATATCACAATATGAAGGTATGTTCATAAGATCCTGTTATTGCATACATATGGTTTCAGTATCACTCCCAACAAACCATTAGACCAGGGTAGGCCAACCTTTTTAGCCGACGGGCCATATTTAGTTTACTAATAATTGCGCGGGCCACTTAACATGGTAATTATGTTTTAGTTTTGCTACACTGACCATAAGTTAATGAAAAAACAAACAAAACCCTCGCACCGAACTTTCTCAATAATAAGAACAATAAAAAAACAGTAAAGTCAACAAAGTTTTTTCTACACGTAGACATTTTAGTGTGAAGTTTGGCACTGTTTTTGGCTAACAAGTTTGTCAATATTCGCTGAAAAGGACGATGTAGCAATGCGAAGCGAATTTTCCATATGACTGTCAGAAGTTAGTGACCACACAGGGAATTTACATGGTTCATCTGTGAAAAAACTTGCTTGTACGAGTACGAGCACATGTGGCCCGCGGGCCACGGGTTGGACGACCCTGCATTAGACGAACTGGGCTAATGATACACAGTAAAAATAATATTTCATAATTCAGGCTGAGAATATCATGATTTGGCACGTTCCCTCTGAAATATCGTTGTCTGCGATGAAGCAGAAATCCTACCTCCGTTACAGAACAACCAATCAGTTTATGCAAAATTACGGTGGAAATTTGAAGACCCTGTTTGAACAGCATTTCCCGTTGAAGTCCAACAAATTAGGTTGAAATCTTACTTTTTATAGTTTGTTTTCTTATTACGCAGTCATGTCTGTTCATGCAGCCTATTTTTGCTCACCTAATCGTTTTTATACCATCATAATAGTTTTGCACAGTTTCTGTGTCTGTCTTTCCCCAGGAGTAAATAATTTCGTAGCCTGATTTGAATATATTTGTATGGCGGCGGCATGTGACGTCATAATGGCGCACTGCGACTCACGCAGAAATGTGTCTATGCTATGGCTTGGGGACATACGCAATTTTGCACCTTAAACATATCCATCAGTCTTGAAAACCAAACATTCGAAGAACGATGTAATTTACAGTATCTACGATAATAATGATAATGAATATTTTTTATGTTTGAACTATATGTTTTATTAATATGACGTGCTCTGCACACCCACCGAAAATAAGACATCCCATAAGTATTAAATACCAAGAATAAAATGGCAATGCAAAATTTCAATAAAAGCCAACCAAGATTATTGGGCTCAGATAGTGGATATAACAAGTGTAACTTTCCTGCGCTAAGCTAAAATCTATCATAATAGTCACACAGATCTCCCTTCATGCGTTTTGAAATCCCTGGGATGAAATCTGTGTCAACAGACAGGTGCGCAGCATTACACGAATAACTATTGTATATATAAATAAAACTTGAACCCTACAAAAAATGACTTACGCAATTTGGTTGATCGATTCGAAGTTTCAATATTCCCAGACGCTTCAACTGAAGATATTCTTGACGCTTTGGCGAAAAATGCCGACAATATAAGAAGAAAAATACCAGATTGGTACGACTACACATATGGGGAAAATCCTTCTCAAATAAATGATAAAAAAATGTACACGGTATATGGAAATCAGGTAAGAATAATGCCAATTTATATATTACTCGGCATCTTCACCCACAGACGTGCGATAATGGTTGATAACTCTACCAGTTTCTTAGTGGTCCCAAACCGGCGCCGACTACTGTATATAGTTAATCGTATGGATGAATATAATGAATGATATTATTGAAAGTGTTTTTTTAATTACACTTCAGTACTGTACTAACGAAACCTATAGCTTTGTTAAAAACGAAACCTATAACTTTGTTAACGTATATAAAAATGAACAAAAAAAAAATATTAGAATTTGTTTATGGTTCAACTTCTGCATGATTATACCGCAAAGTTTCACGAAATCTAGGACGTTTTGCACAAACGTTATTTTCTTTCCAGAATATGTTCCAATTCTCCTCCTAGGCATTGGAGACAGACTTGCATCCGTTTCCGAAAATCGACAAATCCCTTGCACACACTCCTCTAGGAGAATTTTTCTGATTTTGTGGTAATTCCAGTTTTGAGTTCAACCTTCTGATAGACATTATCGTTCAAATACTCCCACGATTGAATATCTGAGGTGTTTAAGTCCAATGAATGAGGTGCCCAATTGACGTCACACTTCTTGCTTATCAACTTTTCCTGAAATCGCTTTCTCAGTCAGTAAACGACGTGATTTGATACGTGAGATGCACCGCTTCAATCTCGATTGATACATTAGTTACACAAAAGGCCACATAACGATCTTCCTTACTAAATATTGCTCGAAATTTCTTTACAGGTATACGTCACTGGCTGTGGATCTATTACTTACGGGCAGAGCAAAAAGTAAGACTATGAGTCTTTGGCTTCTTGATGAATATCCTTGTTCTAAGGATATTCTCTATACACTAAGAGTAAATCATAGTATTATACAAAAATATATATATATGACTCAATGTCCAAACATCGCTTTCAAAATGAGTCAATATTAGTTATTCCATAATTAACTTGCAGATACCAGGACTCTTTTTGTGCCTCCAGAATGATAAAGCCTTTCATGTTTGTATATGTTATTTCAAACGAGAGGCGGATACAAAGAAGCTTTTACACTCAGGTGAGTACATTCGACAATGCATTCGTATTTTGATTCTAATACATGCAGTTCGTGAAGTTCCGGTCAACTTTACCTCTTCAATACAAATGCCTAAAAATAATACGTCTTGTTCTCCAGCTTTTTAACAAAATTTTCCATGCTGGACATTTATTTTTTGGATGCATCTGATTTATAGAATTCTTTTTTTTAACTGCGTCGTTTTAAATTGTTTCATTCCAATTTTGCGACAACCAACAAAACTTGCAAATTCGTTCTCAGTACCTTTTTCATTATCAATTAAAAACCGGTAACTTTATTTTTAGTTGAACGAAACCCGTTATTATGGGTCTGAGATATTATTACTTGGGCGTCATTTCATTTCATTGACAAAATTAGACGATGTAGAATAAGCTATAAATAGCTTAACTCGAAATCACACATATATAGCTGAAACTTAAATTCCCTTGCCAGCATCGATGTCGTTAAGTTATTGAGAAGGATGATGATAGACAACAATAGGCATTAAACGCACCCAAGGCGGAAACCTATGAAGTGACATACACATTAGATCTATTACTAGATTGTTAATTACGACGTTATCTCGTTACAGGATATTAATAACAATTATTTCAGGTGACTTCCTATCGTCCAAACAAAAACGAAGCATTCATTTTCCTCAGCAATAACATTACCAACGGGGATTATAAACTTCAATATCATGCTTTGCAATTTTCTTCGCCGGATGTTCCAACTGCATGCGAATTTCATTTCGTTGTATCGAATATTGTAGGTTGATTTCTGTCAATACGTTTGTCGCATGTCGATGAAAATGCAGTACAGTACTTACAATTGATAACATTAGAACTACATGATGTAAAATGTGTAATGATTTGATATTTATTGTTAATTTACCAGGTGGCAGCCAAACGGGCACCAGATTTTTATTAACATATTTTTACTTTATCAGAATTGGGGATCCGTCGAGCCATCAAAATTTGAACGAACATATCAGAACAACCCATCAACTTATAGATATAACAGATATGGGATAGACGGATATCCTTCAAACGTCGTTTTGGGATACATTCTTTTAGCAAGGTTGTTAGATTTGATTGAACGATTAAGTAATGAGTAGAAATACTTTGAGTCAAATAAACAATGTTGATTCAATTGATGTTCGTGTCCACCGAAAACTCGAGCGGCGGACTATTGATATTTTTTTTCGATATATCCAATTACCATTTCCAATTTCAAAACTCAGTTCTTGAATACACGTATTTAGTTTGTTTTCAACGATACTACTAATTACATATTAAGTCTCATTGATATGTTATGTTAGACAATACTAAATGATTTCCATCAAAGCAAAGCAAATGGTTACCGAGTAAGGTTACTACATTTGAGCTAAAAGTTGAGAAACTTACGTATTTATTGCAGGGATAAAGGCAAAAACATATCCATAGAGCATACGGACAACGTTGCCAATATTATCCTGGAATCAATTATGACAGTGTCGATATTATTCAACGGTATAGTACTTCAGACATACAAGTTCCTTATATTATAGCTTAGAATTTCCGGCATATATACAAAGTAACCATCATCAAATAAGTTGAAAACGTCAACACAAGATTATCTTGTTTGTAAATTGTCTGCGGTATTTAATTTAACGTCATTTTCAAACGTTTGCTAACATTTTTTTTTCATCAGAATGCGCTGAAAATCAACATGATAAACACATTGAATCATCGATATTTCTTGCAAGTTTTATTTCCAAACTGACCTTTAATTTTCACTGATAACCAAATTGTTTCATTGTTATAATTTTAGATGCTGTTACAAGTTATTATTCAGGAATTCTAACAATCAATTAATTTAATCCCTTGCAGGTGACAGGGCAACAAAAATCATTAATGTCCTATACGCAAAGGCATTAAACATTAGAACAGCAATCCCAAGTTGGTATACCTATTCTTACAGACCATACAGTAGTCAGATTTACGATGATAAAATGTACAAAGCGTATGGAAATGGGGTATGTTCCTTTTTATGGTTTAATAATAATTAAAATCGCATCACAACAGATGTCCACCGCTACAGTCAGGTGAAATCGAATGAATTTTGTCTGGTAGACATTTATATTGAAAATTGCTTGCAAAGAAATCGGCAGATTTTGACCTGTTTATAAAAACGACATAAAACTGCTTCGTTGCACAAAATACAACAAGCTTAAACAGAAAAACTCTTAGTCAAAAATTTCATTTTGAATCAAGTACTTACTTTCAATTTATTCTAGGTAACCATTGGAAGTTCACTTCGAGGTTTTGGTTTGAATTATGGGCGAACTGTGAGGTAAGAAGTTTTTACAATTTTCTACAAATTGATTCATAACGTATATCTATGGTTGGGTTTTTGCTACATGCAAATTAACGGTTCCATTACATTTGAACCCACGTACATTTGAACCCATGACAATTGCACCTGTATGCTATTGCACCTATGGAATTTTTTTTGTTTTTCGGATAGTTGAACTCATACTAACCCTAACCCATGGGTTTTAGCACCCGTATATAGATTGAACCCGTGGATATACACATGGATTCAAATGTACGTGGGTTCAAATGTACGGTCACCAAATTAACTTGACTTGCTTTGTGTATTACATTTTTAGCACATCAATTAGCGATAGTCGCGTGAAACTGAACTCCTTTTGGTTCGGACAGAGTAACTTAAGGAAATGTCATTTGGTCTAGAGTGGTAGCCAAAACAAGGTTACTCACTTGATTTGTACAATTCCAAGAGCAACGTTAACACCAAATTATCAATAAAACACTGTCTGTATAATGTGCATAACTTTTAAACATTGCGTTCTTTCAAATAAAAATGTTGAGTGTGTGGGGTGTACCAGTTTTGAGTGAAGACAGAAGGATGTATTTCAAAAACGGTTGACGAGCACTGCATTAGAAGCGACGCTCTATGGTTACACGTTTGTGTTGTTTGATAAGGCGACACGTCTTCTATAAACACAAACACTCTGCGTTATCTTGTATATATCAATTATATACAGTAACTGAAAAAGACATTTCCTATTTTCAAATCTCAAATAACCTTCGAATGAATATAATACGCAAAAAGACAACAGATATATATATATATATATATGTAATTTGTTATTTATGCAGAACGGATGGGGATAGATCATTGATAAAAACCAAAGCTTCTGAACCGTTTATCATATTCCATGCCATCTCAAATGAAGACAGAGTAATAAAATATTACAGCACACAAGTAAGTTTTTCCTCCTCTTTCAATCAAGAAGTTATTGAAGGTGTTATGTTTACCGCAAGTTGAAAATCAGAATGATTTTATTTTAATATATATATATCTTGTGTCAATCACTAACGCCTTCGCATTCGTACATAAAAATTGCCACGCATTTTTGTTATATCATTTTCGGATAATTAGAAGCAAAGAGAGTCAATTAGAGATGCTAATCCATCGTGTAACATTTTGAAGCCAATGGATTTGAGGGTTTCAATGACAATGGAATACAAAGAATTTTCGTAACGTCCACAACTTTTCTTCGCTGTAATGCTTTATTGATATCACATCTTTTGAAAACGATTTTATTCGCCGATGAGTCTCCACGAGCTGTACAAAATTTTGAAATATTTCAAGAAAATTTACAGCTGCTCTCTATCAAGGTGTAACAGAATCTAGAACTAATTTACTAAATATTTTAAAGTAAGCCTATTGTACTGGGGTAAATTTCATCTTTCAAACACTAAAATTTGATGAGTATTGTTTTAATAAACTGAAAAGAGATTTAATGGAAGAATCATTTTTTTTCAATAATTATACGTATTTAGGACCACAGCATCAACAACAATACAATATTTTACAGATTAATTCACAGCGGAAAAACAATGCAGATCTCGTCAGTCAATTGCAGAATAACGTTACAAGAGGAAATTACAAACTACAGTATAATTTGATACAGTTCTCTTACGAAAATCAACCAACTCCGGCCGAATTTCATTTCACCGTATCGAACGTTGCCGTAAGTGAAGCACCTCTCTATAATTATAAACATCAAAAAAAATTAATTTTTGTTCTCCACAATATATCATTATTTTTATTTATGACCCTGCATCCGCAAATTTGTATGTCATAGATAGACATGGAATATATATCATGCTTTTATAATCGTATATAAAATCCGTATCCACTTTTCTCCCAAATTATAACTGACACCAAATTTCATTTGCCATGCACGAGCGCCAAAATGTATTTAATTCACATTTTTTCTCCTCAAAAAATGTTCATGTAAAATACAAATCATGACTTTTATACTCCAAGTTTACTTTGTTTAGAAGTGGCGTTCGGTCGAACCATCCTTGTTCAAACGCACGTACTATTACATCAATAGTGCATACAGATACAACAGGTTCCAAATCGATGGTAGCCCTTCCAACATCATTATGGGGTATTTGCTTCTGAGCAGGTAAAGGTTTTAGTGATGTTGGTATATATGAAATGAATATTGTAGTCCTAAATAGTTGACACGTTCGTGCTTGTTTTCTACTATAGACAAAATGGAAGTAATGTGACAACAAGTCAATCGGACGCTGTTGCAAGCATCGTATTGGACGCAATTATTTCCTTGGATGATCTGTTCAATGGTAATATTTATTGTTTCAATGCAACGCTTATGAGTGAGCGGTTATTTGATTATTTTATGTTAATGTTCTAATATTATATATATTATGCCTTTTAGAGTATCCTGAAGATTCCCTTCTGGTACCAATTAGTATTGACAAAGGCAGTAATGATCAAATCATGACCATGATACCCCCGGTTTACAGAGATCATATCGAACCCGGATATCTTCAGTTTCGGGCCTACAATTCAACCGGATATCCGAATGCTTTCTGTCCAGGTGTAAAGTAGGTGTTACCTCTTCATACCTTCGTCAATCGTAATTGTTTCACCAGCAAAAGATAATTTCTCTTTACTTCGCAATAAATCTTGCTGAAGCATGAAAACAAAAACATAAACCGAAACGACGAAAGTTCAAAATATCAGATATATATTGAAAAATAGAAATTGGTGAACATTTTTTTTAATCTTATCTTTTTTGAAAAAAAAAAAAAATTCAAGACTTCTGCACCTTTATATAGGCGGTCATACCTTGTTTTATGTTGTATTCGATAGAATGATACTGATAGTAGATAGTTTTGCACGAAATTTGAAATCCACTACATTTCATGTTTTCATCCCAAGTCTGTCAAACTGATAAGCGGAATATCCAACTTTATAGATGTTAGAAGTGGCCTTTAGCTGCACAACTAAAGCTCTCTTAATTATAAGACAGCAAATTATGTTTCAGAGTTAAATCGATATCACCTGAGTATTTTTGCATCGGGGGTTTATCGAACGACGCAACAAAATATGGAACATGTGGTGACTTTGCAGGTATCATATTAATGAGACTGAAGTGAATATTGTTAGCATACGCTAGCCGCTATTTATCAATATATCTCACAATGGGAGACGACAGCTCGGATATCAAGTTCCCCCTTTATTCATTTTTAGGATGGGGAGGAAAGTTAGATGACGTCATCGCCCAGTCGTCTGCAAACGGATCTGCTCATTCACAGAAGGATATTTCGTCTTCCATTCTTATATTCTATCGTTAGCATGTCTCTAAAATTTACAGTTTTTATGCCCATGTATTAATTATCAATCCGCCGTTTCGTGTTGTAATGTTGTTATATTTATGCTTCTTTTGTATGTCCAATTTTCATGTCATAACACAAAAAAAATACAGAATATATATATCTCTTAGCACCGTTAGCAGTTGATATGGAAATTACTTTTTCATACATACGGTGAGTTCAGTCCTCTTTTCTTTATATAATACATACTTTACATACGGGGCAGGGTTAGAGCAGGTGCATTTGAACCTGCAGCCTCAGACCCACCATCAAAAATAGGCCCACCGATACCAACGTACCATGAGACAATACAGTCACTTTGGTATTATCAGACTTCAGTCTTAATATGCAGCGAACGGATTTATGATGTTAATGAGAAAGTTTTAAATTGTTATTTTATTCAAGGTATTTTGTCGCATATTAGAATGACCATAAAATCAAAGCGCTTCAGGACAGCAGAATAACTTTGAATGTAATAACAAATTTACTGGATGGTCTGAATGAATGTATGGATATATTGAGATCCCGGTTTCGAAAACAGAAGAAAGGGTTTAAAATTGGTTTCCATCATTACGCTTGAGAAATTTCTAGATTTTTTTTTATATTTCTAACGGAGGTGGCACAATGTACAACTCCAAAAGTAAAATAAGTAGGGTTGGGAATTTCAGTGAAAACACTTTAACCGTTAATCAGGTAAAATTAACCGGTTAACCGCAGCGTGACGTAATAATTTATAATTTCAGCTTGTTACGTCACAATGGGTAAAAAGCAATTTCGCGTGATCTTATCCCGGTATCGCTCAAAAATATTCACAAATCGGGATAGTACATGATTGCTCTGCTGCAAGAGATATGCAGCGTTGTTCGGACTTGTGGAAGTATTTTAGAAAACCCGATTCCGTTATCAAACGTCATTTCAAGTGACAAATTTTTAGTGTTCGATGTACAAATTCTACTTCGAGATATCATAAAGAAAAACGGCATCATCTGCGCACTTGTTGGACGACATTGAATATACGATTTTGCAATAAAATTGTGAACAATATATTTCGACCGAAAACTGATTCTGAATTTATCATTGTATATTTTCGTAATCAGCAATCTTGGTACTTCAATTATTTTTGACATTTATTGAGATTTTACCCAAACAGCTAGTGATATTCATTTGAATTAAACGCCACAGGAGATAGATTTGCGATGACGTAATCATTTTTGAAGAAATTGTACAGTATTAAAATGATTTGTACCTGACATGTCAGTTAACGGTTAAAATAAATCCTAACCGGTAACCATCTAAAATCGGTTACCCGGTTACCCATTCCCAGACCTAAAAATAAGTATTTAAATAATGTAACATTGTCATACAAATGACCTGGACGACTCTACGCAGAATAAATAAATTGTCGTTATCTATGCCCCTAAATTTACAACTTGTTTTTTTTACAGCTGTTTTCCGATTTTGCTATTAGACACAAACTCGTACGTCCTTTTCAACATTGTGAGCGATTCGCTGATAACCTAACGTTTTTTGGCTTACTATCAATTCTTCCTCCAAGAAACCGACCAAGATAAATCAATAAATTGTTAAAGAAAGCCAATACTGGAGATAACAATATACCAGAAAATAAATAGAACTGCTCATGCCTAGAAATTCATGGACTTGAAACAATTTCGCTATATTCATGAAAATTATTCACTCCTAATGGCAAAACAATATCTTCACGTAGTTTTTTTTTAATATTTTTCTCAAAACCGATGAAAATTAATTAGCACTATTTTATTGGCGATGTAGGAATGTAGTGGCACGAGATTTGAAAACGTGCGTTTAGAATAGTTTTCGAGTTTATATCTTAATTTTGCAAAGTAATGATTACGAGAATTAAAAGGGAAAGGGCAGAAACCAGTGCAAAACTATTACGATAGCATATATACGTTTAGATGAGGATAAATATGAGGCACGATATATGGCCCCTAATTACTTAGACTTTAACGGGAAATGCTGTTCAAGAATGTCTTCAAATTTCCACCGCAATTTTTCATAAATTGATTGGTTCTTCTATATAACGCAGGTAGGATTTTTGCTTCATTGCATTCAACGATATTTCAAAAGGAACGTGCTAAATCATGATATTTTTAGCCTGAAATATTAAATAATATTTTTATTTTGTATCATTAGTCATGTTGATATTAACAAATTTGGTTTATTGATTTCCTGATTGTTCGTCCAAAAGTTTATCGGGTGTGATATTGAGAGCATACGTATGCAATTACAGGATCTTATAAACATATCTGTATATTGTGATAAGCATCATTTCTATAGTCATTTGATGTACATTTGAAAAGATTTTTAAAGGTGTTCTCAGCTTCCCAGCAAGTCTTGTCTGTTCTAAATGAAATAGTGTTTATTATATTTTTACTGGTTGCGAAAGCGATTCCAGGGAAGGTTAATAATCAGGACATGTGACGTTGAGTTGGCACCACATTCATTGAACTTGAACACCTCAGATGATTATCCGTGGGAGTGTTCGAACGATTAACAAAAGCTAATGATTTTTTTTTTATTATTATTGCAGAAGCTATTAACAAAGTTATAGGTTTCGTTTTGTTGGGGTCACCCTGTATCATAGTTGGTGGGTCAAGTACATTACTAAAGTTTTATCATGTGAAGAAACGCTTTTTCTCTTTCAATTTGTGAAGACGTAGGCAGAAAATCATTCTGATAAATGAAACAAATACTTGAAGCTGTGAAAAGTTTGTATTCTCACCTGGATATGACAGTTCATTTATCGGGTCGTATTTATACCACATACACACATTTTACTGAAATATTCAATTCATGCACACTTCCTACTAAAGTCCATCCACTGCCATCTGAAGTCATGTCACAGCAAACCTTAAATTATTTTTTATTTTTGTGATAGAAATAAAAGGATATCATAATATATATATTATAGTATAAAATTCTAAACAATCCGTAAATTATTTAAACAGTCCAGATTGATTTGATCTGTATGGTGGCCCATCGTTGTCACGTGTAAAATTTAAAAAAAAATGAAAAAAAAAAAATGAAAAAGCGAAAATAAAAAATAGTTGTGAAAAAACATAAAAATAATTGAAAAAAAAGAAATAAAAAAAAAATTGAAATTAAAAAAAAATTGAAAAATAAAACAAAAAAAAAAATTTAATAAAAAAATTAAAATTAAAAAAAAATTATGAAAAAAAAAAAAAAAAAAATTGGATAAAAAGAAAATAAAAAGGTTGACAACGATGGTCCGCCTCGTGGCCCATCGTTGTCACGCGTTTTTATTTAATTTGATGCTGCTTGGGACCAACGTTGTCAGGCATAATCCTACACGCACAAATGTGTTTCCTGGGTTTCTAACTCACTACTGATTTTCATGAGCAATATCCAATAAATTCAACATGAAAATGTTCTATAAATTCTCCATGCTACAAGTTCAACCACAAGTATGGTGGCCCATCGTTGTCACGTGTAAAATTTAAGAAAAATATGAAAAAAAAAAAATGAAAAAGCGAAAATAAAAAATAGTTGTGAAAAAACATAAAAATAATTGAAAAAAAAAATAAAAAATAAATTGAAATTAAAAAAAAAATTGAAAAATAAAACAAAAAAAAAAATTTAATAAAAAAATTAAAATTAAAAAAAAATTATAAAAAAAAAAAAAAAAAATTGGATAAAAAGAAAATAAAAAGGTTGACAACGATGGTCCGCCTCGTGGCCCATCGTTGTCACGCGTTTTTATTTAATTTGATGCTGCTTGGGACCAACGTTGTCAGGCTTAATCCTACACGCACAAATGTGTTTCCTGGGTTTCTAACTCACTACTGATTTTCATGAGCAATATCCAATAAATTCAACATGAAAATGTTCTATAAATTCTCCATGCTACAAGTTCAACCACAAGCAATATATTTATAATAATGATAAGAGAATATAGAATTGGATACGAAAATTTGTTTTTACGTGTAGAAGATAATTTAATTGGAAAATGCTGCTTAACTGCTCAGACACTCGTGCGATGCCGGTACGGTACCGTCTGACCGTACCGGTACCCATGCAATCACTCGTGAAAGAATGGGAGATACGGATAGTCTTGTAGAATATAGTCTACTGAAACACTCTCTGCGCCTGCCCCATACCGTACAGCCGTAACGTACCGATCCAGACAAATGATAAATCGCCCGTGCTCAACCATTTATTTCAATCCATACCTCGACTCACTATATTCTACTAGGATCGAGGTATGGATTGAAATAAATGGTTGAGCACGGGCGATTTATCATTTGTCTGGATCGGTACGTTACGGCTGTACGGTATGGGGCAGGCGCAGAGAGTGTTTCAGTAGTCTATATTCTACGAGACTATCCGTATCTCCCATTCTTTCATGAGTGATTGTATGGCTACCGGTACAGTCAGACGCAAAGCGACTATAACCGACTACCGGTATTTGGTAAGACGGTACCGGCATCGCGAGTGTCCAGACAACTGAGTAGTTAAGCAGCATTCTCCAATTAAATTACCTTATACACGTAAAAACAAATTTTCCGAATTTTCGTATTCAATTCTATATTCTCTTATCATTATTATAAATATATTACTTCTTGTTGAACTTGTAGCATGGAGAATTTATAGAACATTTTCATATTGAATATTGCTCAAGAAAATCAGTAGTGAGTTTGAAACCCAGGGAACACATTTGTGCGCGTAGGATTATGCCTGACAACGTTGGTCCCAAGCAGAAGCAAATTTTCTAAAAATAAAAACGCGTGACAACGATGGGCCACGAGGCGGACCATCGTTGTCAACCTTTTTATTTTCTTTTTATTCAATTTTTTTTTTTTTTTAATTTTTTTTTTTTGTTTTTTATTTCATTTTTATTTATTTATTTTTTTTTAATTTTAATTTTTTTTTTAATTATTTTTATGTTTTTTTACAACAATTTTTTTATTTTCGGTTTTTTATTTTATTTTTTATTTTTATTTTCAATTTTACGCGTGACAACGATGGGCCACCATAGATCTGCATTATTTAGACCATAGGTTCTCAAAGTGCTCCGTACGGAGCCCCAGGGCTCCGCGAGAGAAACCCAGGGGCTCCGCGAGCTATTCGATTACTCTTCAAAATACTGACTCAAAAGAGGCGGAATTAAATAATGACATTACTTATAAGCAGTGTCGCAGCCAGGATTCTTAAGAGGGAGGTGGTCTAAAATTGGAATCGGAAATTTCCGCGCAACATTCTTCGCGATTAAAAAAACGGATAACGAGATTTCTGTTGCGTAAAATATTCAATCCATGACCGATGGAGCATTTAACGTGTCTCGTCGTTATAATGTCGTTACTCACGTTTGATTCGAGATTACTATTATGATTACTAAAATGAAAGAATACTATTCTAAAATAACATAAAATATGTCATAAACTGCCAACTATAAATAAATTGGGGTCGTATTTTTGCGATCTTGGGATTTGTCAAACTTGATTGTTCTTTCGCACTTGAGATTATTTTTAAGCAAGATATCGCCGTTTAAAAAATCACAATGTCTGGGCAAAATACGAACAATTGAAAATTATTTTATTGCATTCAGCTCCGTCGGTAGTTTCAGAATGAAAAAAGGTACACCGCGGATCGCGCTCACAATTGATTGCGTGCGGCTGCGTCGGTAGTTTCAGAATAGGAAAAAAAAAGGTACATCGCGCGAACAATTGACTGTGTTTCGATTTCGCAGTTACTACGATGAAAAGCTCACATAACACCAACTTTTGTGATTTACAATGTCTATAAAAGCGTTTTCAATCTGAGGTAAGTCTGCTGAAACCTGCTGTGTCTGCTGTGATCTTCCATTTTAAATTTCAGTTGTAATATTTTAGAATGCCATTTTTCAATCAAGAAATTTGAGTTGTGGATTTACCTCTTTATTGATTATTATTTTTAGCATTTCGTCGCCGATGACTATAATATGGTAACATGTTTTTCACATTGAACTCATAATTCCCCATAAGAACAAAAAAGCAATTTTACGTCGTCATTGTGTAACAATACATGTATATGCCGAGGGAAATATTTGATTTAGGGAGAATAAACACCGGCGTAAAGATGTTTAAAACACGCCATGCTGACGAAAAAAATCGGCGATTGTAACAAAATGAAATCGCGAACGTTATTAACGGCCTTTTATGTCTTCCAAAAATGTCAAAAGAGAAAAGATTCGACCCCTAATTTATTAATATGTTCGTCAAGTGTCAAATTTACAGCTTTAGTATGAAATTTAGATTTATTTATGACTTGTGTTAACCCTATTAAAAAAGGTTCAGCATTTAAAATAAGTAAAGTACATTCAACTTGCTCAGGAATATCAATCTGAAAGTAACAATTTTAACATTTATTTTGGGGCTCCGCGAATAATATTCAACCTTTCAAGGGCTCCGCAACATCAAAAGTTTGAGAACCCCTGATTTAGACTACAACAAACGAAGTATTCAATGGTTTCAATGCGTGAATGCGTGAATCGACTTGTAGTTGACGGAATAAGCAGTCCCGTGAAATCTTGCGAATTTAAATTGTTGGATTTTAAAGCGGACGGCGTTTATTACATACAAACTCAGACAGCTTATCCTAAAATTGAGATGATTATATGTAATATTGTAAACTAACCTGATACACAATACAAAACACTTAAATAATATATAGGTGATGTAATTAAGTAGATGAGGATATGATTGAGTGATATGAATAATGCTTTGTTTTGTCGAATGGTTTAGGCGAGATTAATCATACTGGTCACGTGCACAAGTATGGACGCAAACGATGGGATATTTGTTTCGAATTTATACGGATACAATTCATCAACGCAATAACTTGAAATAAAAATGTAAAGCTTGTATTTCAAACGAATACTAATACCAAACTGTGCTTGAAATAAAGTACTTTTGAATATACTATGGTATCCTTCGAATACTATCGATAAAATAAACATAACTTAAGGGTTACTGTGGCATGACTTCTAAAGGCGGTATATATATATATATATATTAGATTGAATTTGCGTTTAAAATACACAAAAAATTACCTTTATATCATGTTGACCAATTTGTACGAACAGACCAACCAACAGTTGGATTATGACGACAGATAAGACGAGAGAAAAAATGAGGCTCATTTTCAAAATTAGTATGAAAACTTGTTAGTACGGGTTCAGTGACATAACATGTAGGATATTTTTTTTAATTATAAGTATATTAAATATAAATTGAGATATTTTACCGACGACAATATAAAAAATTAATTCACTTTGGTTGTTTTTGAATCGAACTTCGCCTTCATACATATTTTCGGGTTCGTTAAATTGTTGCCACATTATCTGGGTTCTTTTTTCTTCGGATAATTGTCAAACCGTTTTTGTTTTGCAGTCCAATTATTACTACTCTTTAATAGGAAATATATCATGTTTATTTTAATTTCAGAATTTCAAGATGAATATTAGACATGAGATGGATTCCATCAATAAGGTAAATTACAACAACGGTTATAACTTTAAACCAGATGAAATCACCAAAACGAAGCGAATAGTTAAGTTTGGTTTCGTGGTTTCACATGGTCAACCTACAGTCAATTAGCCTTCCTCTTCCCCCTTGAATAATATCAACCGAAAAACCTATTTGATATTGATATCTACAAGATCTAGCATATCTTTAATATTAGGAAGTCCTAGAAGATAATTTTCATGTTTATTTGATACTTTTCGCATAACACCGAAAAATGTAGGAGAGGAGGTTACACTTATTTAGCCAATATGAGCCAATTTTTACATATTAGATTAAGATTAGCACTTATTGACTAGGTGATCTATAGACAAGTACAACCTGTATATCGTAACGCTGTCAAATCAGACTCAGACAAAAATTAAAAGAACAATCACGATCTTAATCATAATAGCTAAATTTCAGATAAGTATTCCATGCGAGTATAATACATCTCACTGGTTTTCATTTTTGAAAGTTATTTCACAAAAACTAAGTTCTACATAATATGTTATCGAAAGTAGGAAAAAACAAGATTGTTTATATCCCTTTTTTATTTTCCAAATTAGGTTGGGTTTTGAAATCACTGATAAACTTCAAAGTTAATTGCACGGAAGAACCCATATACCTGGCAATCTCAGAGTGAACGTTCTTAGAATCGTGTCTATAAACTCTGATCATTACTATACCGCCTTTTAATATGTCTCAATTTTAGTTTTAGAAGTGCGGTGATCGGGCTGCTCTTTCGATCACCACAACTTCAATTTGTGAGGTAAGTTGCCAGAAACTTACAAGTAAAAACCTAAGAGCTGACTGTTTTCTTCCTTCATATCAATTTGTTGTATAAGTCATAATATTTTAGATGAGTGTTTAAAAAAGCTCTCTGTTGCTAGACCGCTATCCACGATCTTCAATCTTTATACCCAATCAAAAGTCGCCGTGGCAGAATGATTTTCAGCAAAAAGGTCTTTGTCTATGAATTCAACAAAAAGCCACTCAAGAATTTTTAAAGATTTATTTTTTAGTTACACTGTTCTTGTGCTGTAGAAATGGTAATAAATATTGAACCGGAGCACGATAATGTCGCCCCAATTTTTGTTCAGATGATTAAGGCACGTTTATGTCAACTTAGCATATTTAAACTCGAAGATGACGCTTTTACATTTTTTTTACAGTATTTGAAAAATTTGTATTTTGCCCACCCTTGATACATTGAGTGTTTTACATTGAAGTTTTCGGCAATCCTTCAACTTCTGTAACTTGTAACTTATGAAACAAATTTCATTCTTTAATGATCTTGTATTCTGCGGTTTGTTATGACGCATGTGATTTGCAATATTTTCCAACCTATTGTTTTATCAAGGAAGTTATTTTGCATTTTAGTAAACCTACTCAACTAATTTAACATATATATTTACTGATAAAACAGCAGCCCATAAAATTTGAACTTTTTATAAAAAAAATGTTGTTTGATGGTGGTTGGAGTCAAGTTATAATAACTATAAATTTGATTTTTATCGCTTTCGCTGCCAGGCCATATTTGACATTTTTCCGAAGTTTAAGAGACATGTCTTTATACGGCTATATTTTAATTAAGATCGTTAGAACGACAAAATAACCCCAAATATGAAAGTTGTGAAAAAAATTTCCCCAAAAAATTGATACAAAAAATAAAGCGCCGTTTTCCGAAAAAACAATAAAATAATTATGACGGTTGGGTGACCAAGATATTTACCTTTTCTTACAAAAAATCCCATGGTGTTTGCATTTGAATTTTTCGAGAACGAGACGGTAAAGTTAGCAAAGTAGTTATCCACAATTCACACAAACTCCTACGTTACAGAAGAAGTTCGTTCAAAAGCTGCACGAAACGGTAGTAAAAGCGTGAAAAAGCTATTGTGTATTGAAAATTACACACGGTGCATGGGTGGAGTCGAGCGTAAGGACCAGCGGATGAAAACTTATTTGTTCCCTCACAGAGGACTGAGATGGTATTTCCGAATCTTCGATGCCTGGATGAGAATTTGCATGGTAAATGCAAATATTCTGTGGAGTTCGGAAAGATGGAAAAGAATTGAAAGATTCTATCCAGGATATATGCCTTGACTTGTTAAAACTTCGCTCTGAAATAAGTTTGTCAAGCCCGTGCCAAAATGCCAGTAAATGCACCAAAGGCCAACCACTGGCCAACTCTACGAAAAAGATATCATGATTGCGTGCAATGTTCGAAAAGAGGATCTCGACGAACAAGAACCAAATATTTTTGCAGGGGTTGTGATGTTGCTCTTTGGCCCGCATCATGTCCAGAATCAAATCACATGAAAATACATAATCGTTGACAGCACCTTGCCATTGTCTACTGTTCCTTTACCTCAATTCCCTGTTTATTCACCCAAGTTTATTACTCATCGATCTTAAGATCGGTAAGTATGTTGATAGGTATTTGTCTGTATGTCTGTTTGTCTGTCTGTTAGATGAACGCGATATCTCACAAAGGCGAGGTTGAATCTGCTCCAAATTTTGCATTTGCATTCATCGTATCTCGGACCAGGAGCCTATTGGATTTGGATGAAATATGTCGTAAAATTAGCGAGTTATTAATTAATCGAAACCGCAGTTTCGATCGATAAGTCTTCGGTCTCCGACCGATATTCTCGTTTTATTGTTGTACGTTTTATATTTTCTACTGTTTGTGCAATATACAATCGGTCACCGCATCCTTGTTGTGTTTTATATATTTTGGGGTGAGGACCAAAAAATAATAGCCATTTGCCGTTTAACATTATTATTGCGGTGTCACAACTTTTTGTCCATCGCCTCGTTCTATCTGCTGGCGCCGACATGACGCCAGAATCGTGCGCTGCGTATCAACGTCAGCATACCTTAGGATATAATCGCGTATGAACCAGGCATAGTCAATATCAAATTTTTTAGTAAAATTCTTCCGTCTATTTTGCTCATTTTCACAAACTTTTCAAATAGCAATTATGTATTTTATTTTGTCAGTAAGCAAGGCAATTGATTGCAGATTTTCCCGATGAGAATATTGTTAAAAATGATCCATCCAACGTCGAAATACTGTGCAAGAAAGGGAGTCAGCTTTTTGGGCCACCATAGTGCCCCGTGGCAGCGAAGACGATAACGCTATAGGACTTATGTATTATTCCATGATTCAATAGATGTTCCATGTAGAATGTAGATGTTGGACTCCTGACTTTTGGGGATAATATCAACTAGGCTGTGAAATAGTAATAGGATCCGTTATGTAGGTACCTCACAGTATACTAACTGTGCATTGTATTTAAGTAAAACATAAACAGTCATGAATCATGAGTTGGAGTAGTATGATTTATTCAACAAATTAAGATGAAGAAAGCAAACAGTCAGCTATTAGTTTCTTACTTGTATGTTTCTGGCAGCTTACTCCACAAATTGAAGTTGTGGGGATTGAAAGAGCAGCCCGATCATCGCACTTCCAAAACCCATTTAATTTGAAATATATTAGGTGGTATAGTGATGATTGAAGTTTATAGAAGCGATTCTAGCAGCGTACACTCTGAGATTGTCAGGTGTATGGGTTCTTCTGTGCCATTAGCTTAAGATAACTGAAGTTTATCAGTGATTTCAAAACCCAAACTAGTTGGAAAAATAAAAGATGGCATATTTTTCCTACACATTTTTCGATGACATATGCAGAATTTAGTTTTTGTGAAATAACTTTCAAAAATGAAAATCAGGGGGTGTGGTATATTCGCCTGGAATACATATCTGAAATTTACCTATTCTGATTTAGATCATATTTCTTCTCTTAATTTTTGTCCGAGTCTGAGTTGACAGCGTTACGATATACAGGTTCTACTTGTTTATAGATAGCCGAGAAATTATTTTCAAACTGAAACGTAGCCAATAAGTGCTAAGCGCAATCTAATAATACTAATATGCAAAAAATGACTCAAATTGGCTAAAACAATCTTGCAAAAATGCTGTCCCATACAATTAAGGTGAAACTTCCTATCCTATATAGTTTATCGGTTTTATGCGAAAGTATCAATTAAACATAAAAACCTATTCTATAAGACTTCTCAATATTATTGATATGCTTGCTAAAGACCTTGTAGATATCGATATCAAATAGGTTTTTCGGTTAATAATATTAGAGAGCAAAGGGGTAGACTATTTGAATAGGATGGCCAGGTGAAAACAGCGAAAATCAACTTAACTCTTCGCTGGTACGTTATTTAAACAATCGGTGTTACAAAGTGGAGAGCTCATTTCAGTGATTTCATCTGGTTAATTAAAAGTTATGACCGTTGTTGTAATCGGACCTTGTTGATGGAATCCATCCCATATCTAATATTTATGTTTAAAATCTAATATTATAATGACCATGATATATATATTTCCTATTAAACAGTAGTATTATTTGGACTGCAAAATAAAAACAGTTTGACAGTTATCCGAAGGATATAGAACCTGGATAATGTGGCAACAATCTAACGAGCCCGATCATATTTATGAAGGTGAAGTTCAATACCAAAACAACCAAGGTGAATTAAGTTTTTTATAGTGTCGTCGGTAAAATATCACTATTTATAATTGAGATCTTGATCAAATAATAAAGTTTCACCCGACCTGTTATGCCACTGACCCCGTCCGAACAAGTTTTTATATTCTTAATCCTATTCGTTAAATCATATATGTCGTATACATTGCTTATCGGGTCCAAGTCACCATGAGAAATGTGCCAAGACCGCCAGGCCCTTCACTACCAAAAAGTGAAAAAGAAGGCGAGCGGAGAAACAACGCAAAGCATCAGAATAAACCTGCGTCTTCGAATCGAGAAGAACAACGTGAAACAAAACGTTCGAAGATGAGCCTCATTTCTGTCGTCTTATCTGTCGTTATCCTACTGTTGGTTGGGCTGTTCGTACAAATTAGTCAACATGACATAAAGGTAAATATTTTTTGTGTGTACTTTAAACGGAAATTGCATCTAAACAATCCGTAAGTTATTTAAACGATCCAGATTGATTTGATCTGAATTATTTAGACTACAACAAACGGAGTATTCGATGGTTTCAACTCCTCTTCTTTGGAGGAATGCGTGAATCGACTTGTTGTTGACGGGAGAAGCGGTCCCGTGAAATCTTGTCGCGAATTGAAAATGTTGGGTTTTAAAACTGACGGGGTTTATTACATACAAACTCAGACTGCTTATCCTAAAATTGAGGTGATTATATGTATTATTGTAAACTAACCTGATACGCAATACAAAACATTTGAATAATATATAATTGATGTAATTAAGTTTGTCACGAAGCAGATAAGGATATGATACAGTGATATGAATAATGCTTTGTTTTGTCGAATGGTTTAGACAAGATTAATCATACTGGTCACGTGCATAAGTATGAATGCAGACGATGTGATATTTATTTTGAATTTACACAGACTCAATTCATCAGCGCAATAACTTAAAATAAAAATTTGAAAAATGTATTTTAAACGAATACTAACCAAACAATTACATCTACAAACTGTGCTTAAAATAAAGTACTTTCAAATATACCATGATATCTTTTTAATTCTATCGATAAAATAAAACTTAATTTAAGGTTTACTGTGACATGACTTCTGACGGCGGTGGGTGGACTTTAGTAGCAAGTGTGCATGAATCGAATATTTCAGTAAAATGTGGAGTAGATGATATGTGGTCCAAATACGACCCGATAAATGAACTGTCATATCCATGTAAGAATACGAACTTTTCACAGCTTCAAGTATTTGTTTTATTTATCAATATGATGTTCAACCTACGTCTTCACAAATTGGAAGAGAAAAAGCGTTTGAGGCGTTTTCTCACATGATAAAACTTCAGTAATGTACTTGACCCACCAACTATAATACAGGGTGGCCCTAAAAAAACGAAACCTATAATACGAAAGGAATAAAAAAATCATTAGATATTGTTTGTGGTCCAACTCCTGTTTGTGGGTAATTGCACAAAAGTTATGTTCTTTCTTCTTGTGCATGTCCTAATTGTACATTGGATGGACCATTTCTTACAACTGTACTTTGCATAATATGAAATGAGGGTAACTGCTATTACAAGCCGACATGCCCATAGGATACAGTACATCCCTTCAATTGTTATGATACGTACCGTGACATAGTTTTTACCCCTTATTACCTATGAATTGATTATTAAATAGTCGTTCCACCACTCAGTTTGACTTATTTTTATGAATCTTATGATAGTATATTCTATTAAGCAAAATAAGAACTTGGTTCGTATATATACATTCTTTGTGGTGTAATATAGTATTATAGTTGAAACATATTTGACCCCCACTATAATCTCATGTTGTTTGACTTACCAGCAATCATAAATTTATTAAATACCATTGCAGGCCGTCTTGCCTACTCCATTAAGAACGTTGTTGTAACGTCCATCATTTACGTGTTTGTCCTATTCCTGGATTATTGACTTGACATTATATTCTTATCAATCCATTCTTGTTTATCTTTTGCTTTATATGAAGTGGTCAGTTCAGCCATGGCATTTAATATTACCTTCATGTTTTTGTATAACCGTTGTTGAATTCTCTAGTTCATTTATTCGTATTCTTTTCGATTTTTTTAAACTCTTGTATGTTAAACTCTAGGACTCCAGCACCGATGCACTTGAATACAGTACCAGCAATGTTTGGTAACATGTCCATATACTATTTCCTCCTACCATCTGAGTTTTAATAATTTGTTTTATTAGTCCAGTTGTGTGTGTGCACAACAACTAGTAGGTTTTCGAACTTCTGAAACTTAGTTGCGCTATCTATAACTTCACAGCTACCATGGTTCCACTCTAACCTTGAAACCTAGTAGTCACCTCACAATGCTACCATTGTCGAGTTTAACTGACGATGCTAAGAATCGTTTTCATTCTGTGGAAACTCGCGACTGCTGAATATACCAGTTCGTCTAGTCGTGTTTAGTGTTTTTATTACATTTTATATATTGTTCGATTTTTTGCTCGTGTTCTGTTAGACTTTTCTGGGTACCACTGCTCGATAACCATTTTTTTGGTTTCCCGTGTGTCCCTTCACCCTGGAATGCTATTTTTCCTATATATATCATTGAGGAAAGACTTGCATCCGTTGCGCAAAATCGTCAAATCACTCGCACACACTCCTCTAAGAGGATTTATTCGATTTTTTTTGCCATTTGCGGTTTTAAGCTCACCCATTATCCATTATATGATGAATGTTCTGATAGACATTGTCATTCGAACACTCTCACAGATAGTCATTTTAGGTATTCAAGTCCAATGAATCAGGTGCCCACTCGACGTCACACTTCTTGCTCATCAACCTTTCCTGAAATCGCTTTTTCAGTTATAAAAATATAATAAACACTATTTCATTTGGAACAGACAAGACAAACTGGGAAGCTGAAAGCACCTTTGGAAATATTTTCAAATGTACATCAAATGACTATAAAAATGATGCTTATCACTATATGCAGGTATGTTTATACGATCCTGTAATCGCATACGTATGCTACCAATATCATCCCCGAAAAACTCTTGGACGAACAATCGGGAAACCAATAAACCAAACTGTCTAATATCAACATGACTAGGCTAATGATACATATTAAAAATAACATTTAATAATTCAGGCTGAAAATATCATGATTTGGCACGTTCCTTCTGAAACATCGTTGATTGCAATGAAGCAAAAATCCCACCTCCGTTACAGAACAACCAATCAGTTTATGAAAAATTACGGTGGAAATTTGAAGACACTGTTTGAACAGCATTTCCCGTTGAAGTCTAAGAAATTAGGTTAAAATCTTTCTTTTTATAATTCGTTTCATATTAGGCAGTTATGTATGTTGGGGTCATATCGTGCCGCATATGTTTGCTCATCTGATCGTATATTTGCCATCATAATAGTTTTGCAATGGTTTCTGAACCCGTTTTTTCCTTTTGAATGTCGTAATCATTAAGACATGAAAAGTGTAAATACAGAAGTTTGTCAAAAACATATTCAGTATAAACTCGAAAACTATTCCTAACGCATGTTTCTAAATGCCGTGCCACTTCATTTCCACATTGCCAATAACAAAAGTGCTAATTCATTTTTATCGCGAAGATAGTGTTATGCCATTAAGAGTGAATAATTTTTTAGCCTGATTTAAATTTATTTGTATGACGACGTCATGACGGCGCACTGCGACTTACGCAAAAATGTGGTTATGCCTTGGGGATACACGCAATTTTGCAACTTGACTACATCCATCTGCCCTGAAAATCAAATATTCCAAAAAGTATGTGATTTGCAATATATCTACGACGTCAAATCCCAAAACAAGTTATCTTAACATTATTTTCTATCTTTGAAATATATATGTTACCAATATTCTAAAGCGCTCTTCACACCCACCGAAAATAAGACACCCCATAAATATTGAATACAAAGAATAAAATATCAATACAAATTTTATATATAGGTCAACCAATATGAATTGGGCTCAGAAAATTGATATCACAAGTGTACACTTTCATGTGCTAAGCTAGAATCTATGATACACAAACTCGAAAAATGCGTTGCCGATATTTAGTTCGTCTTTGTGACGTCACACTGGTCACATGAATTTTTCTTTCTATGCGTTTCGAAATCGCTGGCATAAAATCAGAGTCAACAGATAAGTGAACAGCATTACATGGATAACTAAAAAAACACGAGCCACCAAAAATTCACGCAACTTGGTTATAGCGATATATTAATCGATTCGAAGTTTTCATATTTACAGAAAGTCCAGCTGAAGATATTCTTAACGCTTTGGCGAAAAATGCTGACAATATAAGAAGAAAAATACCAGATTGGTACGATTACACGTATGGGGACAAATCTTATCAAATAAACGATAAAGAAATGTATACGTCATATGGAAATAAGGTAAAGCTGAGTAAGATGCCAATTTATATATTACTCGCCATCTTCGCCTGCAGCCGTGCGATAATGGTTGATAGCCTTCCGAGTTTCTTAGCTTTCCCGCACCGGCGTCGAGTACTGTATACATGTACAGCTGATAGTATGAATAAATATTAGAACAAAACGCTTGGAAGCGTTTCTTTAATAAATAATAAAACTTCAGTACTGTACTGACCAACCATTATTGTACCTCGAAGTTTCACGAATCTACGACGTTTCGCACAGAAATTATGTTCTTTCTATAATTTGTTCCAAATCCCCTCTTAGGCATTGGAGACAGACTTGCATCTGTTGCAAAAAAACGAGTGGAGTTGGTAACGTGATATACATATACAGCCAAAAATATACATATAACGCCAACTGAATATGCATATAGCGCCAACTAAATATGCATATACAGCCAATAGGTATACAAATACAGCCATTTTGGTGATGAGCATACACAACCAATGTCTTATGTATATACAGTCATTTAGATCACTCAATAGTCGCATAATGACAAGTGAAAGAGGAGCGCATACAAAAGTCAATATTTTATGCATATATAGTCAAATTAATAGACATATACCACAAATCGAATAATGTTCATACACAGCCAATGCAATATGCTTATATGGACTACGCAATATGCCTAAAACAGCCACACAAGTAATGCACACAAACATCAGTGTCATATGTATATACTACAAATTTAATATACCTATGTATACCATGTAATGTTCATATAGAACGAATGTCATATGTACTAATTATCAACTCGATATACATACATATACAGGTATATTTGAGTGATGTACATACACCGCCAATCCGTTTCATACCCATGCACCTACTGTATATTATGTACCGATGCGGTTGCATCTACAAATCGCAGCTTTGAAGTCATATTGATATAATGAGTGCGTCAAAAATGACTCTCAAAAACGGCTTTTGATGGAAGTTTCCACACTAGCCCCTGCATGTTATTAGTGCGTAACGATGCGTACAATAGAAAATCTGTTTTTCAGTGAACTATTCTTTGGCCATTGGCAGTAAACTGTCTACAGACCAATCAGATTGAAGTTGGTGCAAACTATCATTCCTCACGTTACATATTGATTAATCAAGAAAACTCGCCAGAATATTTTTATAGGATGAGACCATGTTCGTTGACGAATTGGGGTAGTGTGCTTACGCCTACAGAAATGCTAAAACGGCTATTGATCGAAATATGAAAAATGACTTACAACTAGCGCAAAGTAGATGTAATAAAATATCATGATATGAGCATTATTCAGCGGCAAGCCATCACATACTGGTTGCGAATAATAAGACATAAAGTTGTCGGTGTACGTGGTTAAAAAAAAATTATATTATTAAATTAATCTTAAGCTATCGGTTTGTTAAAAAAAATAGATTCAGCTGAGAATGTCATTTTTTATGCAAAGGCCATTGTAACAGAAAAATGTGGAAATGCCATTACCATTAGAACAAGAGAGCAATGCTCAAATATATGGACACGTAGAACAATTTTCCAAAAAATCATATTCGGTGACTTACCAGTACCTGTATAAACAACGCACCACATCACAGGAATCAAACAGACAAAAACACGGTTGTCGCAATCAAACAGACAAAACCACGGTGGTCGCAAATTGGTTGTCAAAGATATTATCGACGTATTGGAAATGCGCACTCCCCTATTCTCCCTCCTTTAAATATAGAAACGCGAAATCTTTAAAGATGGTTAAAAGAAACACAACTCTACCCACCTGCCAAAGTTCATCTTTTGATCTCTTATTGGACACGTAGTGGACATAACGATCGTTTCAATATTATGTTGTTGTTGTTGTTCTTGTTCTTTGACACGTTTTTAAAAAGTCGCTTTTCTCTTCGAATACTGGACCAATTGCTTTGAAATTTTCAGTGGTTAAAGATTAATATTTCCGCTAGAAGGCTATTACTTTTATTTATTTCAAAATTTTGCGTGAATTCTATGAAATTTGATATTTCGTCTAAAATTTTGCTGTATTATTTTTTATCCATGGGAACACGGATTTTAGTCAGTGTCATGACTGGCTGTACGTTTTGATTCTGCAAAATTCTTGCTACTGGAAATTCAGAACTTTTTTGAGGGTACCGTTAGCGTCAAAGGTACCGGTAAGGACTGATTCGCTCTGGTCTAACGTGTCCATATATTTGTGCGTAGCTCTCTTGTATTTGTATGGGTTTTCAAGCTTTTGACAGCTACGATTTAGTT
Source organism: Styela clava (assembly GCF_964204865.1). Classification (NCBI taxonomy): domain Eukaryota; kingdom Metazoa; phylum Chordata; class Ascidiacea; order Stolidobranchia; family Styelidae; genus Styela; species Styela clava. The sequence goes on along the minus strand of NC_135260.1, from coordinate 16,660,732 downwards.
CAGTGTCACCGCGCTACCAGAACTTCTCTATCTTTAAAAACATTGGGCTTCTAATTGCATTTCTGATCGTCATATATTTTAAGAACACGGTTATTTCGAACAAAACTCGTCAAATTATAAACAAAGCACCACATCACAGCAATCAAACGGACGAAAACACGGTGGTCGCAAATTGGTTGACAAATACTGACATAACACAGTATCAGCATTTGCAAAGTTATAACTGTATGATTTAAATATTTATTCAGTTCAAAATTTTGTCAGGCAAGGATACCGGTACCGGTATGCCAATTTTAGTTTTTGTCCGAAGTAGGCAAATCTGGTGAATGAAATTCATTTCACTACCGCTACTAGGCATTCTGACATTTGATATAGGCTATTCCAATGTTCGGATACCGGTACAAATTTTGGTTTTCGTCCGAAGTAGCCAAATCTGGTAAAGGAAAATCATTTCACTACCGGCACCAGGCATTCTGACATTTGATATATATGCCAGTGTTCGGCACTTACCGGTACCGGGTAACAGCGTATGGTACCGGTGTTAGAACTGAGACAGAGTTACCGGTACCGTACGGTATTAGGACTAAAATCTTTTACATGTTTATAATACAATACCTGAATAACCGTATTGGTCTAGTTACGGTCTACATACCGGTACATACTTGGTCTACATACCGATAGTGGTTCACAAGACTTACTACAGTCTACAAATATACTGACACCAAGCAAGCAGTCCATGATTTCGAAAAACAAATACCGGTAGCGAAGAGCGAAGCAGTATTTACCTTTGACGCCACCGGTACCCACAAAAAATTCCGAGTTTCGCGTAGAAATAATTCACAGAATCAAACCGGACAGCCAGAGTTCCCATGGATAAAATAATACAGCGAAATTTTAGACGAAATATCAGATTTCATGCGAAATTTAGAAATAAATGAAAGTAATAGCCTTCTGGGGAAAAATTTTACCTTTAACCACTGAAAATTTCAAAGCAATTGGTCCAGTATTCGAAGAGAAAAGCGATTTTTTAATGATAATAATGACGAAAGAAAACAACAACCACAAAATTTTGAAACGATCGTTATGGCCACTAAACGTGTCCAAAAACGTGTCCAATAACATGATGATAATGCTGAAATAGGCTTTATATACACCAATCCTGGCAACTAAAAAACAAGGAAATTAAGATATCGTAAAGCATTGTTTCTCAATTTTTTGGGTTGAGCCGTCTTTGCAAAAACTCTCTGGGCATGCCACACACCATTGAAAATCAAAAGATAGATACTCCGAAAACCAACGTTAGTAAGCTTGATAGAGCGCGAGGGGTCAGCAAAAACTTTCATTTGTACAAATTGTGTTTGAGACCCATGTGGGGCCAGATATTTAATCTAAATGCTAATGTCGTATTTAAGTTGGCGCCTATTGGATATTTTTCAAGAACTACGCGCACTGGCAGTTTTATGTTTTATATTTCCCACCAAGCGTTACTTTGATTATTTTTTGGACAGTTTATTGCCAATACCCAAAGAATAATTCTACGAAAAGAGATTTTTAGCCAGCGCATTTCTCGTGTTTTCAACAATCAGCTGATCTGGGGTATTATGACATCGTAGATTTGGCGGCTATTGGAATGTTTCTGAAGAACTGAGTTGGCACCTATTGAATATTTCTCAAGAACTACGCGCACTGGCAGTTTCATGTTTTTTATTTTCCAGCTGTTGTGGGGTATTATGATATTAACACTGATAGTTTTATGTCTTTTTGTCGCAATCAATATGTATGTATGTAAAGCCTTACCCCCGTTTTCTAAGACCTTATCGATCACTAGTCGCTTTGGAGTTTTACACTTTTTAATGCGCTAATTATATAAACGACCGGTAATGTACATATAATTCGAAGATGCAATCGCATATAAATAAATTGTATTCTTACGAAATGATCTGGCAGTATTTTTACACCACCTTAATGGCTGTATTTGTATATTGAGTTGGCTATATATGCATATGAATGACACGTTACCAACCCTATCGCCGAAAACGTTGAATCACTCGCACACACTCCTCTAATGGGAATTTTTCTGATTTTGTGAAACTTTCGACACAAACAAGCATGCACAAAACAATCTATAGGTCCATATTCGTGTCCAACAATAACATAATTCAAAAGAACGCTGCCAAATTTTATCGACAGTGGACACAAAGGTGAAAATGACTCTCAAAGCGTGTAGTTTCTAAATAATATTATCCTATTTTCACGGTATATTCGATTTTTTGTGCTTGTTATAAAAGTAAACTACGCCGTATTTTAGTCAAAAATAAACCTGTTTGGAAATTTCACGCCAAGTGAGGAAACATGAGGGAAGATTGATTACGTGTTCTTGTCTTTATTTTTTTTGGCCACGTATTCAAGTTTCCCAAATATACATTTCTTGCATACTTTCATATGACTCGATACTCGCGGATATGACTTTGTGAGTCACACTTGACCAGTAAGGGCTTAGCTGAGCACAGGGTTTGTCTGGCGGACAAGTGTCGCGGAATAACACGTGGCGGAAGCAAATATTGTGATGGACTATTGGACCCCATAGTAAATAAAAACAACAACTTTTTAGAGACTTCTTCCATCTTTAGGCACTGATGTAATATCGATTGGTCCAGTAGTTGCGAGAAAGGTGAAATAACGATCTTCCTCACTAAATATTGTTCCAAATTTCTTTCCAAGGTATACGCCACTGGCTGTGGAGATATTACTTACGGACAGAGCAAAAAGTAAGAATACGAGTCTTTCGCTTCTTGGCGAATATCTTTATTCACACTAAGAGTAAATCATATTAGTATACAAAAATATATTTGACTCAATGTCCAAACATCGCTTTCAAAATGATTCCATACTAATTACTCCATATTTGACTTACAGATACCAGGACTCTTTTTGCGACTCTAGAATGATAAAGCCTTTCATGTTTGTATATGTTGTTTCAAACGAAAGGCGGATACAAAGAAACATTTACACCAAGGTGAGTACATTCGACAATGCATCTGTTTATGGTTCTAATGCAGGAATTTCGTGAAAATGATTCCGAAACTTACACACCACTGGATCACGACTTAATCTTTTCAATGCAAATGCCTGAAAATAATACTCATCAAATTTGTTGTACAGTACCTTTATTTCGCGTTACACGAAATGACGAAACTGACGTAAATGACCGGCGGTTTGGAAACCACTGGTGCAAAATAAGTTCCGGTAACTTCTAATCTGCGATTAGTTTTAGAAATTGATCTATAGTGAATTGTATTCAAATTTAGATATGCCCTTTAATCAGGTACACATAGCTGAAACTAATATTCCAGTGCCGGCATCGATGTCGTCAAGTTATTCAGAATGATTATGATAGACAACATTAGGTAGGGTAAACGCATCCAAGGCGGAAAACCATGAAGTGACATAAACATTTTTAACATTAGATTTATTACTAGATTGTTAATTACAACTTTGTCTCGTTACAGAATATTAATAACAATTATTTCAGGTTACTTCTAATCGTCCAAGCAGACACGAAATATTCATTTCTCTCAGCAATAACATTACCAACGGGGATTACAAACTTCAATATCAATCTTTGCCATTTTCTTCGCCGGATGTTCCGACTGCATGCGAATTTCACTTCGTTGTATCGAATATTGTGGGTTGATTACTGTCAATACGTTTGTCGCATGTCGATAAAAATGTAGTACAGTACTGATAATAATTGATAACATTAGCACTTTATGGTATAAAATATTTAATGATTTAATATTTATTGGTAATTTACTAAGAGGCCGCCAAACGGACACCAGATTTTCACTAAACTTTTTTTTTTTATTATCAGAATTGGGGATCCGTTGAGCCATCCAAATTTGAACTAACATATGAGAACAACCCATCAACTCATAGATATACCAGATATGAGATAGACGGATATCCTTCAAACGTCGTTGTGGGATACATTCTTTTAGCAAGGTTATTAGATTTGATTAAACATTTGAGTAACGAGTAGAAATACTTTGAACCATATAAACAATATTGTTTCAATTGATGTCTGTGTCCACCAAAGCACAAGAAGCGGACTATTGAAATTAGTTTTCAATTTACTTATTATCCACTTCCAATTTTAAAACTCAATTCTTGAATATTCGTACCTAGTTTGTTTTCAAAGATACTGGTGACTACTAACCAAGTCTATATTGAGATGCTATGGTTACCAAGTAGAGTCCCTACATTTGAACTAAAAGTTGTGAAACTTACATATTTATTTCAGGGATAAAGGCAAAAACATATCCATAGAGCATACAGACAAAGTTGCTAATATTATCCTGGAATCAATTATGACAGTACCGAAATTATTTAACGGTATAGTACTTCAGACATACATGTTCTTTATATCAGTGCTCTTCAATTTTTTTTGTTACTGTGGAACCCCTGATAGAATTTTTCGTTTTTTATGAAACCCCAATCAACAAAATTAATAAAAAAAACACGAAATACTCACAAATATTTCTACTTCAACAACGAAACAGCATTTACTTTGCAATTTTCTGAATCGTGGCTCCACGGCGCTCAATGCAATTCTCACACTCATGTATACACTCTTTGAACAACTTTTTTTTTTGTTCCTGATAGTTGTTAAAGCAGAAAATGCTGATTCGCACAAATAAGTGTCCAAAATCCAAAAATATTTCTTTCCATGTTTTTCGAAGGTTTCCTCCAAATTAATATTATTACGGATATCTAGGATTCATTCTTACTGTTGCGAAGTGAAAACAAAAGGATTGACAACCCACTTCAGCGATTGGAGAATCTCGGATTCTTCTTCAGGAAAATACTGATTGAAATTTTTCTTCAATAGCTTTAAATGACCCAACACTCAGTAATTGCTTTATTTCAGCTGTGTCCTCAACTTCGGAGTAATCACTTAGAAATTCCTCAAAAAACCAAAAGGAAGAATATTTTTTTTTCAAATTTACTGGGCCAGAAGTCAATTTTCCCCTAACGCGGAACCCCTAGGGAACCCTATTAACTCACGAAATCCCACTGAATATACTGCGGAACCTTAAAGTTCCGCGGAACCCCTGTTGAAAATCACTGCTTTATATCATAGTTTAGAATTTGAGGCCTATATACAAAGTCATCATCATGAAAAAGGTTGAAAACGTCAACACAAGATTATTTTGTTTGTAAATTGCCTGCGATATTTACCATAACTCTATTTTCAAATATTTGCTAACAATTTTTTCATCAGAATGCGCTGAAAATTAACATGATAAAAACATTGAATCATCGATATTTTCTGAACGTTTCATTTTCAAATTGACCTTAAATTTTCACTGATAACCAAATTGTTTCATTCTTATAATTTTAGATGCTGTTACATGTTAGCATTCAGAAATTCTAATAATTAATTTATTTCATCACTTGCAGGTGACAGGGTCACAAAGATCATTAATGTCCTATACGCAAAAGCATTAAACATTAGATCAGCAATCCCAAATTGGTATAACTATTCTTACGGATCAAGTAGTAGTCGGATTTACGATGATAAAATGTACGCTAGGAAGGCAGGAAATAAGGTATGTTATTTGTTAATGGTTTAATAATTAAAAGCGCATCACTACAGATGCTCAACGCTGCAGTCAGGTGACACCAATCTTTGATCAAAATTAACATAGGCTAAAAGTTGAAAAAATGTCACTTTCTTTAACTTAATAAATCCGAGCCAAAAGTTTCAAGTTTCATTTTGAATCAAGCGCTCCGGTTATTCTGGTTAATGAATTAATATTTTTTTAGATAACCATTAGAAGTTCAATTCGAAGTTTAGGTTTGGATTATGGGCAAGCTGTGAGGTAAGAAGTTTTTATAATTTCTCGACTTTATTTTTCATTATACTATCTGATACTAGATCAGCAATTCTTAGCATGGGGCAAATTTCATCATTCTTAGGGGTAAGTTTCGTTTTTGTGAAAAAAGATTTAGAATAAACAAAAACCGCATCTATTTGCGAATTCGGTTGCGAGAAACATTGTGTTCTTATTAGACTAAGATGCGAGAAATAGGTATTTGCCTATTATTGGATAAGCTGATGTATATCCTCCTGCGCGACAATATCGCGACTCGTGCAGAAGGCGATTCTGGCAACGATTATCGAGACCGCCGGCGGATTGTCGCTAATTCATGGTTGGAGTATGTTAGCTCGACAGTGATTCGTTTCGGGTAAAAATTAACAAAGTTCTAATTAAACAAGCTATATAAAAATTTATAAATTTCAAGTTGGGAAAAAACATGCATGGCAATAGAGATTTGATAGGTGTCAATAAAAGGGATCAATAATTCGTAGCGCGTTTAAGTTGAAAGTTATTTTTAAAAGCTCCGCGAGTTGGGAAATATTTGAACTGTAAGAAAAATTCGATAATGAGAGTATATTCCTATATTTCGTCTGGATTATATCAAGATTTGATGTAAAGACAAGCTACCGCTGCAATCAGCAGTACCCTGCAGATGTGATACGTAGCCCAAATGTTTTGGCGCGGAAATGCACAATTTGTAACATTCCTAAGCTGAGATAGTCCCTGTACCCTTACCGGTAAACCGACAGGACTACACTCTACAGCAGGGATCACCAAACTGCGCGCCTGATCCGGCTTGCGGCGTACTTTCGTCTGGCCCGCAATAACACGAAAATATGGCGAAATTTATTCCATGTGACGTTTTCCCGAGAATCGACTTCCTTGTTTATTGCGTAACATCAGCCAATCAGCAAAATGCGAAAAGTGACGTAACAATACGCCTTTTCGCATCCGCTCGCACAGATTTTCAGTCGTAGTTGTGAATAATACCAAGTTTTTGCAATTTCGAATGCTATTCGTTAGTTTTTAGTTGTGTTTTGAAAATTTAAATATGATTCAAATAGGTCAATCATCATTTTGCCTCTATAAGAATTATAGGTCGATAGTTTTAATCAAAAATTAGTGTAGAAATATCTGTGATAAAACAAAAATTCTCTACCTCGTGGCGCGTGCTTTCGGCGAAACTGTTGCGCCGAACGTGCACTTCGCGCTAATAGTACTGTAATCCCACGCGTACTGCTCCAATTTCAAAAGTCAAATTAACTTTTGTGCTGCTTTAAATGCGGATATTCTTGACAGCAATGTTTTGCTAACAGCTAATCTCGGGATCGTTGTATAGATCTATAGAAATTCTGTATATTTGTTTTGCTATTCTGCGATATAGATAGAATTCAAATCTTCAGAAATGTTAAATTTACGGTATGTTGTTAAATAAATCGAATGGATTTCCCAACTTTTGTGAATTTATTGTATTGCATTGACGAAAATATTTGTCCAGCCCGTTCCAACACAGTTTGAGTCATACCTGACCCGCGGTCAAAAATGTTTGGTGACCCCGGCTGTACAGATACTGGAAAGTTACCGAACAAGATTTCAAGGGAATCATTGATAAAATATTTCGTGCAGCTCTCCGTGACTATATATTTGAGCATAGCTCTTTTATTATCAGTAGGCCTATATTTCAACTGAAATTGAAATTCAACACCTTTGAGTTCTTTGTTATTTCACCAGACATTAAAGATCTGGTTGCCAAAAATCAATACCCAACCGTCGCATTAATGTGATTGTTTTTTTTTTCTTGCTGAAAGCAGCTTCCTGACCAAGCCTTTCTGTTCATTCTTGAGTTCTTTATTGATATAGGTGTTTAGCTCCTATTTTTTGGAAAAAAAAAGATAGCTTTTAAGATCGAAATGCATGGAATGCCCCCGCACTCTTATCTCCCGCTTACTATGCTCCCACTCCACGCTTCCCCTGCTTACCACCACCCGTCACTCTCCCATCGCAACACTTTCTCCTTCCCATTTTGTTTCCTACGTCTTCCCGTCACCCTCCCACCAACATTCTCTTTCCCACTTCCATTCTTACCTCCTCCTTTTCTTACCCCCACCTCTCCTTCTTCACCGAACCCCACTCTCGCATTTTCCACGCCGAACTGAAGCTCAACGAAGAGAAGAAGATGGGGTAAGATAAGAGAAAGACTTTGCGTCTGAAGTTGAAGCTCTTTATACCTAGCTTAACGAATTTTTAATAAAAAATCATCAATGGCTATATTGGGGATAAATCTAATTCGCTGAAGGGGTAAATGATGTAAAAGAGTTTAAGAACCACTGTACTAGATCGACTAGAAGCTCCTTTATACAGACGCTCCATGTCTACACTTTTGTGTAAAACATGAGTACATTGCGCTATCTTTCATCAAATATAAGAGTAACTAAAAATGAAAATTTACATTTGCAATACTAAAATCTCAAATAGCCCTCGAATGATTATAATATGCAAAATGACAACAGATATTTGTAATTCGTTATTTATGCAGAATGGATGGGGATAGATCATTGATAAAAACCAAAGCTTCTGAACCGTTCATTATGATCCATGTAATCTCAAACGAAGACAGAGTAATAAAATATTACGGCACACAAGTAAGTAAGTTTTTTTTTCTCTCTCAACCAAGATGTTACTGAAGGGGTTATGTCTACCGCAAGGTAAAAATTGAGAGGCTTTTATTTTACTATATATCTTGTATCACTGAATAACGCCTTGGCATTTTGTACATAATAAATGTCATGCTTTTTTGTTATATATATCATTAACAGATAATGAGAAGAAAAAAATAAATTAGAAATACTGAACCATCGTATAACATTTTAAAGCCAATCGATCTGATGATTTCAATATCGTTCAATATTTTGCACTTGACGATGGAATACAATGATTATTTGTAACGTCCACAACTTTCTTGCTGTAATGCTCCATCGATATCACATTTTTTGAAAACTATTTTATTTCCGATGAGTCTCCACAAGCTGTACAAAACTTCAAAATAATTTACAGCTGCTTTGTTAACCCGGCGTTCGGTTCATCCCGCATCGCCAGTCCTGCTTACCAAGAGTGGCCCCCTGGGCACTCGCATTCGAGGCGCCCGACTCCAATTAAGCGAGCCGGGCTTCTTACCAATTTAAAGTTTGAGAATAGGTTATTTCTTCCCCAAGGCCTTAAAGTGTAACAAGAATCCCGAATTAATCACTAAATGTTTTGAAGTACTGTACTGAGGAAAATTTCTACTTTCAAACACTAAAATTTGATGGGTATTGGTTTACGGAGATTCAATGAGAAAATCTTTTTATTTAAACGCATTCAGTGTCGTGGCATCAACAACAAGACAATATTTTACAGATTGAGTCACATCGAAACAACTATGAAGACCTAATCAGTCAATTACAGAATAATGTCACAAGAGGAAATTACAAACTACAGTATAATTTGATACAATTCTCTTACGAAAATCAACCAACTCCGGTCGAATTTCATTTCACCGTATCAAACGTTGCCGTTAGTGAAGCACCGATCTATAATTCTATATACATCAAACATATGTAATTTTTACCAAAACTTCGCCCTACAAAGGAGGGAATTTATCTCCATAATATATATATATATATATAATTATTTTTCTTTATGATACTGTATTCACAAAATTGTGTTTCATAGAATATCATGCTTATATTCTGGTAAATGAAATCCGTATTCATTTCTTTCAGAGCTAACAAGTAACAACTCCATAACAAATTCCATCAGCCAAGCACGGACGCCAGAATGTATTTTTTTTATATTAATATATATATAATATATATTACCCTTCAAAAATCATTGACGTAAAATATTATAGAATTTTATATTCTATCGTTACTTTGTTTAGAAGTGGCGTTCGGTCGAACCATCCTCGTTCAAACGCACGTACTCTCGCTTTCATGCTCCATACAGAGGCAGCAGGTTCCACATCGATGGTGGACCTTCCAACATAATTATGGGGTATTTGCTTCTTAGCAGGTAAAGGTTTTTGTGATATTGGTATGTGATGAAAAATGGTGGTGATAAATAGTTGACACGTTCGTGCTTGTTTTCTACAACAGAAAAAATGGAAGTGTGACAACAACCCAATCTGACGCTGTTGCAAGCATTGTATTGGACGCAATTGTGTCCTTGGATGATCTGTTTAATGGTAATATTTATTGTTTCAATGCAACGCTTATGTTATGAGTGAACGATCATTTGATTACCTTATGTTATTGTTTAATATTGTATATATATATTATGCTCTTTAGAGTATCCTGAAAATTCCCTTCTAGTACCAATTACTATGGACAAAGGCAGCAATGATCAAATCATGAACATGATACCCCCGGTTTACAGAGCTCATATCGAACCCGGATATCTTCAGTTTCGGGCCTTCAATTCAACCGGATATCCGAATGCTTTCTGTCCAGGAGTAAAGTAAGTTACCTGTACACAATTTCGTTAATTGTGGATGTTACACTAGCAAAAACAATAGTTTCCATACACATCACAATAATACTTGCTAAATCACGAAAGCAAAAACATAAACCGAAACGACGAATATCACAATATCAGATTTTATAAAATTGCAATTTGATGGAGAAATTGAAAAAAAATGTTTTTTTAATCTTGACTTTTTAAAAAAAAACAATGAAGGCGTTCATACCGTGTTTTATGTTTTATCCGATTGAATGATACTGGTAGGGGTTAGTTTTGCATGAAATATGAAATTCATTACATTTTATGTTTTCATCCCAACTCTGTCGAATTCCTAAGCGGAATATTCAACTTTATACATGTTAGAAGTGACTTTTAACTGCAGAAATAAATTTCTCTTTATTATAATTTATGTTACAGAGTCAAATCGATATCACCTGAATATTTTTGCATCGGGGGTTTATCGAGCGACGCAACGAAATATGGAACATGTGGTGACTTTGCAGGTATCATATTAATGAGGTTGAAGTGTATATTGTCAGCATACGCTATATATCTTACAATGGAAGACGACAGACCGGATAACAAGTTCCCCCTTTATTCATTTTTAGGATGGGGAGGAAAGTTAGATGACGTCATCGCCCAGTCGTCTGCCAACGGATCTGCTCATTCACGGAAGGATATTTCGTCTTCCATCCTTATATTTTATCGTTAGCATGTCTCTAAAATTTAGAGTTGTATACACATGTATTAATTATCAATCCGCCTTTTCGTGTTGTAATGTTGTTACATTTATGCTCCTTTTGTATATCTAATTTTCATGCTATAACACAAAAAGAAAATACAGTATATATATCTATTATCTTATAAAACAGTGGTTCTCAACCTTTTATGGCTCGTGATCCCCTCCCGAAAACTTTTAGCACCCATAGCCCCCTGGTTTGTCATTCCAGTAGTATTATAGAGTTATTATTATTGGTAGATTGCAAATCCCATTATGTTCAAACAATTCATGCTCAACAAAGAAAAAACACTCTGTGTGATTATTGCCTTAAAACGAAATGAAGCTATGAAAAGGAGTTCTTGTTCTTGTTAAGGGAAAAGTATAATCATTTTTGTGTCTAGCATTGTGCCCCCCTCCAATTACTCTGTGGCCCCCTTGGTGGGCCAAGGATCCTCAGTTAAGAACCTCTGTTATAGAAGTTGATATGGAAATTACTTTTTCATACATACGGTGAGTTCAGTGCGTTTTTTTTTCATATACGTATATATATCTACATATTTTATTTACGGGGCAGGGTTAGAGCATGTGCATATTGACCTGCAGCCTCAGACTCACCATCAAAAAATAGGCCCACCGATGCCAACGTACCATGAGACAATATAGTCATTATCAGACTTAATGAGCAGTAAACGCTTTTATAATGTTAATGAGAAAGGTTTCAATTGTTATTTTACTCGAGGTATTTTACCGCATATTTGAATGACCATAAAACCAGTCAAGCGATTCAGGACAGCAGAATAAGTTTGAATGTAACAACAAATTTACTGAATGAATATATGGAAATATGGAGATCCCGGTTCGAAAAACAGAAGAAAGGGTTTAAAATTGGTTCCATCAATACGCTGAAGAAATTTCTAGATTGCAGCGTACGTTCGCCTCTAGATTTATTTTTATTTTTAACGGAGTTAGGCGCATGTACAACAACTACGAAATTGACGAGAGTATTAAAATATTGTAAAATTATAATGCTGATGACCTGGACGACTCTATGCCAGATAAACAAAATGTCGTTATCTATAACTCCTCCAATTTCCAACTTGATTTTTCATTTTAAAGCTATTTCCCGATTTCGCTGGGAGACACATAGGTCTCGTAGGCCTAAGACTTTTTACGAGATAAATGAAATTCCGTGCTTAAACAACTTCTTCAAGATGTCGTTAGACATCAGTGGCTTTTGTAACTGACCTAATTCGTAGTGAAAGGTGCGAGAATTCGCCATATTATTCTAAAAGGATTTCTGGACTCCTAGCTGTAGTAGGGTGCTTCACGTCAGCACTGGTCGGTTACTGGTATCGCTTCTTCCACCATCAAGTCCTTGCTTCTGAAAACAAAAATAAATGGCGAACTAATCCGATACCCAACATGAACTGATAACCGGACGAGAGGCCGTTGTATGCCATATGCTTAAGCCATCTAACCGGCTTCCTTCTTCCTGAGATAATATGTAAATATTTATTTCATAACTAGCAAATTTTCACCTGCATTTCAAAGTGGATTTTTTAGTATCAAATTTTCCATAGATTGATATATGAATTTGGCTTTTCGCCTGCCAAGAACAGTGCATGAAACAATGAACTACATTCTGTTTAGCCTCTCGCTCAAATTCTGCACCTTACTAATGTCAACAACCTTACATCAAAATTTCTGCAATGCTTTCTTTTACGAGAGCAAAACGAACAAACCCTATCCCAACACAAAGCAACAGAACGTACTTTCCTGTGTAAGTGCGAAAGAAACAGTGTTTATTGAACAAAAACAGGACCAATAATGTATAATAAAAAAAGGAAAATGTAGGCCTATCTAACAAACCCCGCACTGAAACTTTCGCGCTTTCGATTTGACAGTGTTATAATCACATCCAACACATTCTGTATGATACCATTTGTCACAGAAATCACATTGAACCCAAGATACCAGTTTTGAAGATTTACTGTGAGTGTTCTTTATCTTGCATTCAAAAGAAGCACAGCGATCTTCAAACTCTGTAAATAATATTCATTATAAGACTGCTGATAGCATAATAAAAGTTTCGTAACTCACCATTTTTTGAGCTTTTCCTCTTTGTAAAACAACTTCTACGTTTTCTTTTAGTTGGCCTGAAATAGAATTTAAAATCTAAACCGAACGTTTTAACCGAATCACTGAATTGTTGTAGAAAGCTAATACTAGTGATAACAATATACCAAAAAATTCGATAAACGAAACTACTTGTGCCAATGCAATTCCTAGACTTGAAACAATTTCGCTAAATTCATGAAAGATTAAAAAAGAGGCATTAATTCACAGATACTGAAATAACGCATATCAAACCAAAATGCTCTCACAAATGTGACATGGGCACTTATTATTTATATTAGTCTACCGTTTCATCTTCACTTTTGGTTGATTCGACTTTATATTTCCAGCAATTCCATTGCCCCTAGTTTCCCCTTCCACATTTTCTTTCTCATCTGATGAAAAATTTATGTTGTCAAAATGACATCCTGAGAAGGCCAATAAATTGGATACAGTCAGAGGTAATAGCTGATCCTTATGTGTGTTATTTAAGCAGCATTTTTTCCCAAAATCTCCGTTTCTGTGTTTTGCATATGATTTCGAAGTATCGTCATGTTGCATTGTTGTTGTTGTGTCACAGCTTGAATGAAATGTGGAATCGGAGATCAGCCCAGCATCAACTTTGCTCTCTATGGTTTAAACAGAGGTTATTTGATATCAATTGATAGTGGTGCTGAATGAATGTTAAAAGCATTGATGCTTAACAGATTCAACCTAGCTTGGATTATGGAAGTTAAGAGCTGAATCGAATTTACTTACAATTCAATACATTTTAATATAGCTTGGCCTATTCGATTCTGAAGAATCAAATATGAGAAATGAATACTCGAAAGAATTATGAAAAAAATATGATAATATTATTACTTTTATTGTGCTTCCACTGACTATTTGGTGAACGAGAAATTTTATTAATAATATTAAAATAAACACTGCATAATTCTCAAGATTGATAAAAACATGAAATCTTTTGGAACATCAGCTATTTTCCTTATTTTTGCACAAAAAAAGTAATAAGGAAATGAAAAAAAGGGTTTTCATACTTGTTTCACAGTGATCATGTTCAGAAGAATGAGGAATGGTTGAATTCAAAGAAATCATTGACTTATGCACCAATGTCCTATGCAGCGGAATGCATGGTGTGCTTGTCTGAATAAAAAAGAAACCCATTATTCAAAATATTTTTGAACCAATGATATCTCGCGAAAAAATATAACTCACATAGGGTTCATTGTCAATACCTTTAGCCAAAAGCAAATCATCTTTAGACGTTAGCTGGAATCTGTAAATAGATACATAGCATTTTAGGTGATTTAGATCTACAACTTTTGTTCTTTTTCAATACTATGTTATATTTTGAGTAAATTTAGTAATGCTGGGCAAGTCTTTATATAACAAAAAGAATTTATTGTCTTCCAAAAAGCAATCTACTTACTTGAATGGAGCTCTATTTTGTATAACAGTGGATCCAGGTGTCAGAACAACATCGGGTGAAAAACAGCCAAAAGTTACAATGTCACCAATCTTCAATTCTGTTTTAACCATTGGTTCAAGCATGATGTTATTTACCAGTGTTCCATTTAAACTCTTCAAATCAGTAACATACACTTTATGTCCTTTTGAAACTGTCACTTTTGCATGTGACCTATAAATCATAATAGCACAAATTCTATTATTCATGATTTGTGAATTATGATAAATATCGCATTGGCAGATATGGTGCTAAACATTCAAGTTGTGTCTTGAGTCATGTTGGTAGTCCATTTTTTTTGTAAAAATATCGTTAATCTGCTTTAATTTCCGGAATAATATAAAAATTTTATAGAATTTGAGTCTATATATGCTGATTATAATAAGTAAACAGATGTTACAATATTTAATTCAACCAATAAAAGTACCTGGATAAAAATCCCGGCAAGATCGGCGTGTCTAGTTGAAGTTCACAATCAGGATGTCGTCCAACCATGAAGTCAACATCATCATCAACAACTGAATTTTTCCCCGATAATATAAGTGCAGCATTCGCCTGGTCCTGACACACCTGGTCTTTGCATGGCAACTGTTGGAGAACAATCGTGGCCATTGCCGAATATGCAAAAATTACCAAATCCCACCACCGACGACCCCAACATGCGTGATTGAAGGAAAGCCTATAACGTCGTGGAATAGGGGAATCCCAATATCCGTTGTGTCGAGTGCTGCAAGCGGAACAAATAACCGAAGCGAGACTGGTTACTTATGCCCACTGCCCACGTTTACAAGTTTCACCGCAGATCTGGAAAGATTTAGAGAAGCGGTTTCTCCATTTTGTATGTCGTCGTTTAGTTTTCCAAGTGTTAGTAATCCGAAGGCTCCAAAGTCACTGCTTAATTGTTTCATTTCGGCCATAATACAAATTATGTTACCAGGTATCACATTAGCGAAACTATTATTCAGAATTTTTAAAACAAAATTTTACACAGTTATAGGCATATTTATCACCATTTCACAATCACGCTTTAGGAAATTATTAAAAATGTCTTTACACAAACGTTGCATTTGACTGCCAGCAATGCACACAGGGGGCTGGAATTAAAATAAGCACGCGCTTTGGCACCAAGAGAAAAATGGCACAATGGACCTTTCCCCGAGCATCGACTACCTTGTTTACTTCGTGACATTGGCCAATCAGCAAGATGCAAAAAGTGACGTAACAATGCTCCTTTTTTGAATCTGCTCAGACACTTTTCTCACTCAGACAGATTTTCAAGCGTGGTCGTAAACATTACCTCGTTTTCGCGTTTTTGAACTCTATTCGTTAGTTTCCAGTTGTGTTTAGGAAATTTAAATATGAATCACATAATTCAATGATCACTCTGTCTTTCTAGGAATTTTAATTCAATTGCAGTAGTAAAAAATCAGTGTAGAAATAGCTGTGATAGACTAGGCTAAAATTCTCTACCGTTACTTTTAAAAAACAGATTGTTGTATGCGATGAATCATAATGATAGTTTGAAACACATACCCCATTTTACAAGCACAAACTCGCAAAAGCACTCTTAAAATAGCCCGAAAATTTTGCAATGGTAAAGTATGGGAATAATTTTTCGGGGGTCATAGGTCGAGGAAAGGTCCATAGAAGTTTTTATACACGAATTTTTAATGGTGCATCAGTGTTTAATAAAAATAACTAAAGGCTTCACATAATTTCCTTGAAAAATTGAGTCCGTGGTTCGAATGTCTTTGCGATAGTGCAGGAGTGTTCAACCCGCGGTTCGCGAGCCGAATGCGGCTATTGGACCGGTTTCATGCGGCTCTTTTAGCCCTGGTTAATTTGAGTGAAAAGTAAGATGCAAACTATAACTTATCATTTTCGATTAAACATATTATGATTCATCGTGCATTCGTCTTGGTCTCTGACTGGTTGGCCACCACTGCGCTAGTGGATCCGAAGGCTTATAATGCAAGGATGCTGTAGCAGGAATAAACATATCATACTATGCAATTCAAGAGTCCTGCTGCCCCCGAACACAAATGTATTTCTATAGCGTTTCGTCTGATCAAAATCAGATTTCCTTAGACAAGCATTTCTAAGTAAACTTCAACTAAAGTCGTAGTTATTTATCGACTGTATTTATCGCTTTTCTATTTAACCAAGGAAGATATAATGGCACTTAAGATATTTAATTTGCAACCAATTTTTGGTAACTCAACGAAAAACTTACAAATAATCACCGAAACATGAATGACCTTCAGAGCAAAAGAAGTGTCCTAGCGGTTTCACAAATTGCAACTGATGGCTGATTGGTCATTTGTATGGAAATACACAAGAAAATGGATGCTTAGGGATACATCCGAACGAAGAGTACATATATATATATATATGAATCGTTTTGTTATTTTATTGTAATTATAAATCTTTTTGTTAGTACTGTCTTTTTTATTCTTCTTGATGTGTAAGAATCGACCTTCTCGTTAACTACTGAGCCGATTGATTTAAAATTTATAGTGGTTTAACCACTGAAAATTCCAAAGCAATTGATCCAGTAGTTAATGAGAAAAAGATTTTTCTACGAAAAAAGGAAAGAATGAGTATCTACAATTAACATAATAATCCATATGTCTACTTTGTGTCAAACAAGAAGAACGACAACAACGTATTAACAAAACGATCTATTTCGCGTTCTTCGAATTTGCATTATCGATTCAATTACCTTTGGTTATTGAGTCTTCACTACCAATTAACATATTCCGTTATCGATCTAAATATTTTTTTTTTGGTCTCTGCTTCCAAATTAAAAACAGAAATTTCGGCGATCTGGTTTTTCATAAGGAGGATTTTATATATTTTAAAAAGGGTTAGTTGAAAGTACCAATCTATCCCTACACTATCACACGGAATTTGGGTCCGGTGACTCCGGTCTTTCCATAAATTATATTTCGGTATTAAACGCGCACTTCCTCGACTGGCTAATGATTGTTAGCTAATCAAAATCGTTTATTATGGTGTTATGGTTATTTTCAATAATATTCCATACTATAAAAGTCATTTTATAAAAGGAAACTTTAAAAGTGTGGCTAATGATCCAAAATAAAGAATTGGGGTACGGCCCAAATCATATACTCGAATGGTCCGGATTCGGACCGCCAGTTGAGTAGCCCTGCGCTAGCGTACAAGAAGGGTGTTTACTAGTTATTTGTCGCCGAGGTCTGATTATGCGTGCACGTTGGTTCTGGGCAGTGGTGGATACAAGTCACGAAGCATTCAATGCTTAAGATTTAATTTTGGTCAGCCAGCGACAGAAGGCTGTCAAGTGTAGACCGGACTGCTTTCGGATGATCAAGCTTTTCTCCATTTGCACAAGCTCTTTCGTATTGTGCGTTTATAGCAGTGATAGGGTGATACAAACGGACCACATTTCACAGTGGAAATTAAGTCCTGAAATCTTTGGAGGTCATTAACTGTGTCCCTGATCAAGTAAGGTTGAAGACGTTTCTTCACTCCTAAAATTCAACGATCATTTTAATCACTAAATTTAATTTTATGTGCATTAGTTTCATTGAATTCGTTGGTTTTACTTTATATATCTTGTACCATACCGTATGTGTGAATCATAGTTTTCGAACTGGAGTTTTGTATGGTATGTTTCTTTAGGGTATAATGATAATTTAAGATCCTTGCAATAGTTCGGAATACAAAAATATTTTTTTATTATTAAATCAATGAAGTTCCGGGAAAATACTAATCCAAAGGTGTAGAATGACAAACAAGGCCAGCAAGGAATGAATAGAGTAATCAAAAACCTACAGCTTAAATGGAAATGTGTTGAAATTAGGTGTAGGTAACATGCTTTGAATTTGTTGGACAGTTGCAATTAAAAAATATAAACAAGATAATAATTTTTAAATTGAACCAACAGGTGGCAACTAATTGTGTAAAATAAGATAGAATTATTGAAAATCCTCAAAATACATTATTACAGACAAATTAGCACACATAAAAGACAAATAATACTCTCATTGCATGGAATTGCAGTGGCTGTAAAATTTGTATATATATATTCAAGTATAAAATTAAAGATAAAGTATACAGTTTTTTTATAGCCAAATGCAATTATAAATTAATCCATATTTTGCAACACATTAAGACAGTACATCAAATTATTAATATCCAAATGCAATAATATGTGCCATTTTATAAAATGATAGATTGATCGTTGACTTATATGAATAATACTGAATAAAGCTTGCAAACTATCTTGTTGAGGCAGTCCGTTAGTTATAGAGGAAACAAATCTATAAAACAGTGGTTTTCAACCTTTTTGGTGGGGCGGAATGTAAATGAAACATACCAGAGGCTCAAGCAACCCCTGTGCAATAGTTTAATTGTCTTATGAATAAATAATAATTCGAAACTGTATACATATTCCAACCTAATACTGGCAAAACAAAATGATTTTTGAAGCGTAGCAAGTTTAATAATAGTAGAAAACCTAAAGAAAAATATATGGGGTGACTAAAAAAATGGAACCCAGGTCATTTGAAATATATTCAATGGGTTCTGTTTTTGGATCACACCCTGTACCGATACCAATATAACCTCTTGGATTTGATGTAAACCTGCGAAACCCCCGGACTGGCCTGGCAAACACTAGGGTGCCACAGAACCTTGGTTGAAAACCACTGATTTAGAAACTAGAATCCCAAATTAAAAGTTCTCTGGGAAAAAATGATGAATAATATATCAAATATAAATGTGGCCTACACTAATCTGTACTATGATTCTGTAGTGATGTATAATATAATTAATGATTTCTGCTTTTTATATTCTACTAAATTAAGCCTGGAACATGTTGGTCCATTTTATATCACTGCACATCTATTAGTTCATAAAGAAATGTGTCATGTGCTACTTTTTATTAATAACTTCATTTTTGAGTCTTTCCGCAATCGATTTCCTAGACGCCAGAACTTTATCTTCTTTCGTGTCTGACTTTTTATTATCACTTGTAGAAGGTTCATCAGATGCTTAAAACGACAAGAAATGTTGTATTATGAAATTACCAATATCATTAGCTATAAATATTCAGTTAAAAGTGATGACCAAAAAACAGGCCACCCTATTAGTTGCATTCTATACAATTAGAATAACACATAGTTCATTATTATAATTTCAATCAATGATAAAGCCTTCCTCAATTGAGATAATATGGTATCAATGCTAAGTTATTCAAAATAAAATTGAACCATAGTTCTAATATTTCAGGAATGCCGATTACAAGAAGTGAAATTTAGAATTGAAGTTTATAAAAATCGAATGTTGTCTGCATGAAGAGCACGATTAAATTTTTGTCATCGATATCAACAAGACACAGAGCCAATAATTCATGTTATGATAGAAACCTGAAGATTCAGTCACTCTTGGCTTGTATCAAATACAATCAAGCATGGTCTCAATATTTATTCCAATAACATTGAGATGATAAGGCAGGGGTCGGGAACCTTTTTGGTCGTAAAGAGAGCCATAAAAGGTACATATTTTCAACTGCCTTTCCGTGCAAGACATATAGCATTTCTTCACTTAATCAGGTCTGAAATTTTTACCTGAAAGTTTTACTCAAACACATACAATGTCAAAATACATTTAATGTGACTTCTGATGCTGCATGTTGTCGATGCGGGCCTAGAACGGCTGCTCACATGCAGCACAAGTTAAAATCTACGATACTCATCACCCTTCTTTCATTCAGGCATATCCGTATTATTTAAAAAACTAGCTTTGCTAGTCCGATTTGAATATGACAAATACTGTAACTAGTATGTACAAAGGGACGAAAAGCTTTATTGTATTGCTCCGCGACTCTATCACTTTGTGATGTCAAATATGTTTCAGAATCCCCTAGTTTTGTCACAATGCCTGTCTGGCAACTCTCTTAGATAATATAAACCTGCGCTGGGCATGCGTTCTCAAACATATTGGCAAATTTTCTGCCAAATTTGACTATAAAGAGTTTGAAATCTCGTAACGATAGTAAGCTTAGCCATAGAATACTAGATTTTTCTGGGAGCCATATGCCGTCACCAAAAGGGCCATCCATATATGGCTCGCGAGCCATGGGTTCCAGACCTCTGTGATAAGTTATCGTTTTCTAGTTATACCGCAGTTAATATAATTTCTGGTTAACAACCATTCATAATAGGATACACACAAATATTGTAATAAATAATAATAGATTACGAATCACACACCACTTAATCAACAACCAAAAATTATGTGACTAAGTAAGAGTGCATTTTTTCGAGCAGTTACGATGAAGATAGGAAATGAGATTTTCACCAAACATATATATCAAGTAAAAACTCAAGGAAACAGTACTCACTTTGTTTTTGTTCAATATATTCAGATAGTTGTTTCTCTCTCTCTTTTCTTTTCAATGCGAGTAATTTATCACGTTGCTCTTGTAGATAAGCTTTACGTTTTGCTAATTCTGCAGGATCAATTGCACCATGTTGCTACATAAAATAATGAATTAATTGTGGTATTCAAACTCCATGTATGATATCAATCAGAGGCCGAATAATATCAAACATAAAGAGATTGTGAGATATTTCAGTACAAACTAACTCAGTGAGCCCAAACAGCACAAAGCATTTTTTCTTTCACCTTTTTTTGAGATATTTGTCTTAATGTTAGAACAGATGATTGGGATTAATAATGATTAGAAATAAAAGCATAATTCATCAGCAGTTCAATTAATACAATAGATTTAGATGATAAGACAGTTCAAATTACAAAAAAGTGCTGACATTGAGCCACCTTTCTGAGCCTCAATCAAAAATGAATTATGAAAGTGGTAAAAGTTAAACATGATTCTCCTAGTCAGTAGATTTGGCTTGACAAGAATAAAACTCCATCAAATAAAAAAGTACCCACACTGAACTCCAATGCTAATAGAAAGCAAAGTTGAATACCACATTCTGAAAAATACTTTATTAATCTACTTGGGTAAAAAAGAATATTTAATTTACAGATTATATTATACTCACCGCTTTGCTTGCACCATTAACATTATGAGTTGGAGATTCGGTAATTCCCTTCATTGCACCATCTAACCAGGCAGCTGCAGCCTCAGAACTGGACATTTCTTTTTGCTGCAAAATGTTAAAACAAAAATAATTTCATAGATATCCTTTGTAATCATTACCAACAAACAACAATAATATTAGACTAAGATATGATATATTTTGGTGCATCATTTTGATTAAAATAGAACCATGGATTATTTCATCCTAACATATATTTAATTATTTATATTTTTCAGTCGTGGCGGCATTATTACCATAAGGAAGAAAGACTTTCCGTTAGCAAATAGGGTATTAAAAACTCATTAAAGATCTCAAGATCGTCTGTCTATCTCATCAAACACTATGATCTATAGTTGTAATAAATTTGCTTTTATCTTTACGTTTTTTTGTATTACAGGGGAGTTGGCGGCTTGATGATGGTTTATAGAGGGCTGTAAAGAGGAACAACGATTCTTAAAAAACGGAGAACCAATGCCAATCTACTTCATTTTTAAAATACAACACAATATTTGTAGAAATTTCATTTTTGATCAGTGATGTTTAAACACACTACTACTCTAACTAACCGTTCTTAAAGGAGGAAGATCATTTGCCTTTGATGTCGGTTGTGGTTTCTTGACTTCAGCATCTTTAGGAGTAAAAGCTGATAATGGGGACAGTGAAGCTACTTTAGATTTATCTGCCGGTTCGCTGTATGAAGGTGCAGAATCGAGAGACGACGCAGAAAATCCTTGAGGTATATTCATAGTATTGCCGCCAATTTCAACTTCAAGATAAATTGGTTAAGAATTATAAGACCTTATGAAAAGCAAACATCATGCAAAAAAGAATCATAGAGTTTGAAATTTGATTTATTTTTTGATAATTTTTTGACTAATAAATCTAAGAAGTCTTGCGACTGAAATAAATCATCAAATCAAATGTCACAACATTCAACAGAATTCATGATTTTATGGCAAATTAGCTTATTAATAAAAAAATTTGTTATCTGAATTCTTGAAATATGTTTCGCGTATGTATGCAATTTTCCATTTCAACTCCATTCATTCAGCGATATTTAAACACAGTAAATTCCAGTTTAAGTAAAAATGAAGAAGTACAGAAGAAAATCTAACACTTGGACTGATTTAGAGAACTTCTAAGTTGCAAGTTTTTATGTCAGTTTATTTGGCAGCTTGCTATTTAATTGAGATTGAAATCAGTTTAATTTAATTATAGTGATCCTTCAAAATAGATTGTTGCAAGTAACTCTCCTCACCTGGTTTTGTGAGGGATATTGATTCCCCAGATTTCTTTGTAGAAAGATGAGTTTGAGTTGCACTTGCATCATTTGAAAGTGACATGGATGATTCCAGTGATAACCTGATCGCCTTTAAATAAAAAAGCGTTCATTACCAATCATTTGTTAACAGGTTCAAATCTCATAGAAGCTGATTATATGCTACAAAAGTGTCTTGACACTTGACAGTGCTGGTCCTCTATGTACATCCATGCAGAACCATCCAGGTCCAAGAACAATTAAACAGTCAAATATTACCACTACCGACCTGGACTAGTAGCCGTACAAAAAATGTGGTTTACCAAATGATTAAACCATCAAATCTCCATATTCAGGAAAAATAGAAAAAAAATGTTGGAATGAGTTTTCAAAATAATGAGATCAAGTTGATAAACAAACCTCTTGGAGGAGTTTACGTTCCTCTTCAACAAGAGCATTCAATCTTTCCATCTCCATTTTAGAAAATTGTATTGCGAGTTCCATATCTTCCTTCTCTTGCTTTTGCAACTTCCTATTTTTCAGAGAATGCTTGGATTTCCTTCAAATATGAGATAGGAATAAGGATCAAAATATGCTGACATGAAATATAGATAATGTATAATCACCAATAAGGTGATTTAATTACCTTGAACATGATTTCAGCAATAATTTTCCAACTGGTTTGCATGGGTGGCCATAGATAAATTCTATCAATCTGTCTTTAATTTCAGAATCTACAAGTGAACGCCCTAACATAGGCTTATTTGAACAAAAAAGCAATGCAAAATATAATATGTGTATATGAAGTTGGTATTGGCAGGAAGTGAAGAAGGAATATGTTATATATCGCATTTTTATAAAATAGCAAATTTTGTGGTAAAAAATGGCAGTCACAAGTTCTACAGACTTGAAAGTAAATAAATGTCTTTTTGTAGGTCTGCAGTGGTTCTCAACCTTTTTTCATTCGTGGCCAACTTTATTTGCACAAAAATTCCTTAGCCCATCTACTTTCTCATGCAGGGGAAAAACTACAGGAAAAAACAATAATTTCTTTTCGCAAAGATAGTCACATCCACTATAATAATTAATATGAGAATTGCCACTCAGTAGCAAAAAACAGCATCATCATTCATTGCTACTACAATCAAAGTCCAACTAATTCATCAATGAGAATATGGTCAGGGACCGAAGACTTATCGATCGAAAGTTAGGGGTTCCCCCAAAACAGAAACTGCGGTTTCGATTCATCCACTCTCACTCCACAGCGACAACGTGTGTCCCATCACTAATTAATCAATAACTCGCTA
Source organism: Styela clava (assembly GCF_964204865.1). Lineage (NCBI taxonomy): Eukaryota > Metazoa > Chordata > Ascidiacea > Stolidobranchia > Styelidae > Styela > Styela clava. The sequence goes on along the minus strand of NC_135260.1, from coordinate 16,636,390 downwards.
ATTATACGACATAATTCATCCAAAATAAATAGGCTTCTGGTCCGAAAATTTGGAAGAGATTCAACATCGCTTTCATGAGATATCACGTAACATACGAAAGTGTCTAACAGACAAACAGACAAATACCTATAAACATACTTACAGATCTTAAGATCGATAAGTAATAACTCCAGCCATTTTAATCAATTTGTGGCCTTCCAGAAAATGTTTCTGTGGCCCATGAGCCATGGCCGACTGGTTGAGAATCGGAGATGCTTACATCTTCACATAACTACTGAGCATTTAGAAAGATCAGTCCAAAGCAATCATACTTATCTAAAAAACCATAGTTTCCCTCCACAATCAATATTCACTGACTAGAACAAACCCACATCCTATATTCCTATCCTGTTTATATGTATTTAAATGTAGACAACTCTTACTTGAGCATTTTATCCATGGCTTTTGTATTTTCCTCAGTATACATAAGTTCATTCTTCTCAGAACCTGATAGTTTAAATACGTAAAAAACAAACAATGTTGTTTGACCAGATGATGATACTAGATAAGGTAATACAAACATTGAAGTATTTACATATTTCACATTATCTAGAGCTAATAAGTGATTTAACATATTAAAATCTGTTAACAAACCAAGTTTGACTACAAGAAATTTGGAAATGGGTAGGTGTGAAGTATCAAACCAAATATAAGTCAAAAGAATTAAGAAATCACATTGTTTTTGGTCAATTAAACTGTGTGAGGCATTATCATCTCATTTCACCACAATTAGAATAACTTTCACAATGAAATAGATTCACCGATGACTAACCTGCATAATTTTGTTGAAGCATATTCAACGCTTCTCTTTGTACTTCAGCATTGTATTTCAGCATTAGTCGTTTAAATAATAAAAAATCATCAGCAGCCCAAATATATTCAAAATTGCCCTTAAAAGAAGAATAAGTCTTGAACTGCTTTCCTAACCAGGGTAATTTATGACGGGATTTTCATATCTATCTCGGAGGGTAGGAAAGACAATAAAATGGCTCAATCATGTGACGTACCACAGTCTCTTGTCCATTATAGTATATACAATTTGACTTGTCCATTATAGTATATGCAATTGGACACAATTATAACCGCACATTACATTGAATGACAGGTGCAAGTTGAAGCTATTTTAGACACTTTTATTTACCTGCTAGTAAATATGCATGAAGCAAATCTTACGTGTTTAGATATTTATGCAACGGATAATTCAATCAATTCGAATCAACATCAAATAAATGGGTTATTTCAAAGTTGTTTGAAAAACTTTCAGCATGCAAATTCAAAAATTTCTCAGAAATGCTAATAACTTATTAATAAATAGGCTACATAAGCGCAACAGGATACATTTTTCACAGATGAAATTTAACAGCCCCCATGAGACAGATACTTACATCTAACTTTGCAATGTCTCTGTTATTTATAGAACAAGCTTCTGAAAACTGGGATTCCGTTAACTCTAATTCCTTCATGTACTTTGCCAGTAATTCCTCAACCTGTAATATCCAAATCCAATATATGAATCAAGAGATTATTAAGAATTAAATCATAATTTTAATTTAAAGATGTTACTAATTATTGGGAAAAAAATGAAGACTGTGAGCATAAAATCATGAGTAACTTTCTTACCATTTTTTTATATCTTTGATGAATTTCAGTATACTCAAATTTATTTTCTTCGCTGTCAATAAATTCTGTGAAAAAAAAATAGCATAATTTTGTTCTACTAATTATAGTTTAGATTTTACAAGAGTCAGTTTACACTGGTGAACTAACTTGTATATTTCCATTACAGTATTACCGTAGTTATTTAGAGAACATTTATTTTTATTTATAGAACAGCTAAGCTAACAAACTATCGATAGGCCATATTCCACTTGTCCGTCAACTGTGGGGAACCCTCAAGCTTGCCACAATTATTGTCATACCAAACTGCCAAAGGGTCACTCGCATTAAATATAAGGATAAGATATCACTGGTATCCAGAAACGGAGAAATCCGACAAGGCAGCTTAATCATATGGATTTCGAAGGCTTCTCGAGCGGTTACAAGTCTATGTCGGGTATGGGATTAGTTAGTCCTGTGGCTGGTGTATTCAGAACGCTTAGCACTCAACTAGTCTCTCACAGCAGCACAGTATTACAGTATCAAGACATCAGAACAGTCAGAAAGTGACGAGCTGGTTAACTTACAGTCTTAAGTTAGTAACCACTATTCAGACTAGATAGCTAGAAATCAAACTTGTGTACCTAACCGTTTGAAACCACAATAAAAAATGATAATTTTACAATAAAAGGCATTCTTATTGTTCTTAAGACATCACCACACTGCTTCAAGAGAAATGATCTCCTAACTCTGTAGTGAATAAATGGTATTATACATTTGTGCTATGTAAATAAATTTTACCCACCTCCACAGCATTCTTCTACAAAATTTAAAACTGGAACCGTCCACATTGGACTTCTCAAATATGCAACAATGCCTTCAACAATCCACGAAGTGTCTTCATTTTCCTTTTTGATTGATTTCTTGGAACGTTCTTTTTTAAACATCCTAACCTCCACTGATTCCACCAGTTACGGTACCGGTACTGAGTTACATGCAATGATAGGAAGTCTTGAACATCACAGAATGCAGAAACAGGAACGGGCGAGAGAAACAGTGAACGGTAAACGCAGAAACGAACAAATCGACAACCGCCCTTATACCGTCAGACCGTACCGTACGGTACCAGTATAACTAGACTATCCGAAAAGTAGGCTTACCGCGACTATGCAAATACTGAAATAGGTCATACAACACGGCAGATGTTTACTGCGAGGTCACCTGCTCACGACAAAACTAGCAAACTGGTTGCAGAGTACAAGGAGCAATTTCACAAAAAAACAAATAAAGGTAATACTACCAAATATCAAAATTGAAAATAACCCAGTCAGTCGGAGCAAAAAAGAAAGAAGTACGGTACCGGTACTGGCGCAAGTTTAATTTTATTAAGTCGAGTTAATTTTTTCCAATCAGTAAAAAAATATCACAAGCTCAAATTACGAGAATATGATAATTTATACAGTTTTACCATGAATACTGGAAAAGGGGGGAAGTCGCGGGGATAAAAGGCTGGTTATAGAGCAAGGGCTTTGGTTATCGAGCAGCGACCAGCGACGCACAAGGTTCAAATATCTAATTCAAAAAGTTTGTTTGAAAGAATTGTACAGTTTTGAAACTACTATCATAAGGCTTTCATAATATGGTAATTCGATTAATACATGTGGAATGCCTATACAGATCTTGGACAGCAGTGAGTGGACTGGAAAAACGTCGTATAACATAATCTTCTTCCAATTTGGCATCCAAATTGTCCAATTTCTAGTTCTACAGTCCTGCGAATTCGGCACTGAAATTGTCGTGAATCAATAGGTAGATATACATATAAGTTTAAAACCTGTATATATCGCAACTTAGGTCACCAATAAAACTATACCCTAAAAACAATTTGACCACTGACCAAGGTTCCCTCTAAGCCGCGCAATTGCGCAGTAGCACCAGAACATTTTAGGCCGCGAGCCGAGGCCATTTATCTTTCAGTTTCGTAGCGCACATAAGGTAACTACCTGAAAATGATTTTAAAATGTTCCTTAGAAATTTAGTAAAAAATATTGCCTTGTTCCCACTTCCAAAAGCTGCACGTTTTACAGAAAAGACGTTTTTACTACAATAAATATGTGTTACCATCTGTCCTATTTTCTCTGCTTTTCCGGTATCAGGGGCCAATGAACGCAGACTTCTGCATGACGTAACAATTAAATTAGTCAGCTGTAGGTGGATCCCCAGTGGTCGGATGAATATCAGATGTACTACTACTGCTCGCTTTTGCGTTGAGTAGCCTTTCCATAGTTTTTTCAGTTATTATTTGTGCATATATACGCTCATTGAGTACATCATATAAAATGTATTATGTATTCAAGGTATTTGTTAGTATTTAGTGGTATTTTTACACTCATGCTGTTCCAAATATGATTTTCTTCCTCATTTCAGATACTGTACTACAAAAGAAAACGGCAATGTTCCACCAATCCGACCTAACGCAGGCTCTAATCCCTGCTGCTATCAGTGCTATAAAATGGATTAAACAAGAAGTCTTGAAGCGTGAAGGTATAAGAGAATCATAATAGTTGCAAACAGCTTAGATGGGCTATTTATTGGACACGTAGTGGACATAACGATCGTTTCAATATTATGTTGTTGTTGTTGTTGTTCTTGTTCTTGTTCTTTGACACGTTTTTAAAAAGTCGCTTTTCTCTTCGAATACTGGACCAATTGCTTTGAAATTTTCAGTGGTTAAAGATTAATTTTTTCGCTAGAACGCTATTACTTTTGTTTATTCTTAAATTTTATATGAATCCTATGAGATATGATATTTCATACAAAATTTCGTGGTATTTATTTTTACTCATGGGAACACTGTTTTACACTTATTTCAAGCGGTTTCGCGATCGATTGTCTTGCTCAGTACTACAGCTACTGTAGGTCGGTACTGGTAAGTTGCCATACCGGTAGGTACCGTAACGCAGTGAAATTGACTTATTCCTTCCGCGGTATTACTAATGCTGCAATGCAAGTTTTATAGCCTATCGTATGCGGAACGGAATATCAGACCTACAGGTTCGGTACTGGTAGCTCAGTACGTAAGTACGAAACTGGTACTGGTGCCGGTGTCTTACCACAATGAAATTACCGTAACTTATTCTTTCACGGTCCTACCAGTGCAGTAATGCAGTAATGCAAGCGTTGTAGCACTTGTAGCCTACTATATTTGTTTATTTTGATGAGAGTCTACTGGAAACAACATACAATTTGAAAGGGAAGAATTGTTCTGTGATCAATTATCTGTCCTAAAGTGTAAACAACATAAAATTTGCAAGGGAACAACTGTTCTGTGATCAATTACCGTACCAGTATATGGCCTACAGTGTACAGGTAAGATGCTGGCTGACTGCTAACCGGTACTGGTAGCTCAGTACGTAAGTACGGTACTGGTGCCGGTACCGGTGTCTTACCACAATGAAATTACCGTAACTTATTCTTTCACGGTCCTACCAGTGCAGTAATGCAAGCGTTGTAGCACTTGTAGCCTACTATATTTGTTTATTTTGATGAGAGTCTACTGGAAACAACATAAAATTTGAAAGGGAAGAATTGTTCTGTGATCAATTATCTGTCCTAAAGTGTAAACAACATAAAATTTGCAAGGGAACAACTGTTCTGTGATCAATTACCGTATATGGCCTACAGTGAACAGGTAAGATGCTGCCTGACTGCTAACTCAGTACCGCTTTTAAAAAGTCACGTTTTTAAAAAGTCGCTTTTCTCTTCGAATACTGGACCAATTGCTTTGAAATTTTTAGTGGTTAAAGATAAAATTTTTCTCCAGAAGGCTATTACTTTTTTTTTCGCTATGACGTCATCAAAATTATGTGACTCTACGTGTTCATATATTTGAGCATAGCTCTCTTGTTCATATTGAAATACTTTAGCACTTTTCTGCAATTGGAACTGCCCATCAAACTCATGTTGAATATAAAATGGATTAAACAAGAAGTCTTGAAGCGTGAAGGTATAAGAGAATCATAATAGTTGCAAACAGCTTAGATGGGCTATTTATTCATATTGAAATACTTTAGCACTTTTCTGCAATTGGAACTGCCCATCAAACTCATGTTGGAGACTTCATTGAGGTTTTCAATTCATTTTTTTCTCAACTTTGAAGATCTTTTGAGGTTAACGAGGCATTAATAAATAAAGCTGAGGAATTTGTTTGTTCACTGTATGAAGAGGATATGAAGAATGTAAATGATACCAGGGCACGTCTATTTAACACTGGCAAACATAAGGATTATACTCTCCCACCCAACAATGATTCACTAAAGAAGCATGTGGCCCTCAAATCAGTTCTTGAGTTGGCAAACTGCAAGTGTAAGAAAAATAGTCTTGAAAGAAAAATAAATATAAATAATTTATGCAAGTGTGCCAAAATCAACTTAAATTGCACAGATTTCTGTTTTTGTATTGACTGCAAAAATCACGGTACACTTTTAGAGGAAAAATCGATTTTCGAGATAGTGGATTTCGAAAACAATTCAGAAGAAAGTGAAATAGATATTGCAGTTGATTTAATAAGTATCATTTATTTGTTAGTGTCGTAGTCCTATTTCTAGAAATAATATTGCCTTTGTTCAAATACATAACCACATAAACTAAAAAAAGATTAATTGTGATATTTCTGTTCACTATGTTATGTACATTTTGTATATTCATTTATAGTCCGGCAGAATCGGGCATTAACATTGTTTTGGGACATAAAGTTTTTTTTATTGTTTAGATATAATGTTTATGACATATATAATGATACCCAGGTGGGTGTGGAGTATGTAATGTTGAGCAATTTATTTTAAGTGGTTTTAAAGTGTTCGGTCCAAGATGACGCACATCCTGAACCCCCACCTGGTAAGCATACAATATTCAGGTTGTGCGCCATCTTGGTACGAATACTTCAGGAGCGCCCTTTTGTTAAAAACAATTATTTCATAACTACATGGTTTAGTTTTGCATACATAGTAACATTGAATCTCCTTACAATGTCAGAAATTCAATTTTAGTAGAATAAATGGTAGCTTATTTCGCTAATACAAGCCAAGATCCATCGACAGTATCTAGCCACTTTCTATTGCGCTCTTCAAACTACATTTGCGTTGCCGCGCGCATTTCGTTTTCCTAGTTTAAGCTTAGGGACTTGGGAAATATTTTATTAGTTGAATTGGATTGGAATATTTGACCTCGTCTTTCACTCCGAACAAGGAACAAGGCCATGTAAAACCATCCACTGGTATCTAAAGATGTGTAACGTGTTTTCATTTGGAAGAACCGCAATCTTTCAGAGCTGCATTGATTTTGGCAAAATTAATATATCCTTGTGGAGATAGAAGGTATGCGAAACCGAGATGTGCACCTGTTATGCCAACATAGCTGAGTCAAACGTTTTGAATACTAGTACATCACACACATTTTCCTGTGTGCTCCGGTTGTACGTAGTAACGCGCACATTTTTGCGCATATGCATCAAATTCCACTTGATTATTGAGCTATAGGTTTTTGACGAGTTTTTGTGTATGATTCCATTCCATAGAATTTGTATGCTGTTCTAAAGAATATTAGTTTCAGCTTTTTCATTCATTCAAACCGCGTGTTGAAAGTAAGTTTTGTAATATTGCGTGTTGGTTTCCAACATCCTTAAATCGGTGATGCCAGTAAATCTTTAATACAAAAAGATCAGTAACATCTGCAATAAAAACAGCAGTACCCACTCAAATGACAGCTGGGGGATGGATACTCTTAGTATCTGATCCATCGCGTGCCTCTTACAGTCTTACCAGTTTACATAAGTGCCAATTGGTATCTGCGCTCAGCCTGAGAAAAAAAGTTTCGGACTGCAGTTGGCGTGACGAAATGTTTTTAAAGTTATATTCTACAATAAGATTATTTGATTGCATACTACTGAAAGTTCCGCCTCATATGTCTTTTCCCATTGCATTATTTCTTTACTGATATTCGATAATATGACGCTCATCTGACATAGTTCTTAAAGTGTGTAGATGGGTATAATCTTTTCCACGCTGTTCAGATGGGAATGCGCGAATATATATAGGAATTGCTAATATTGGTTTGCAATGCGATGAAATTCCATCTTGGCATTTCTGCTTCTCGCAATTGCTGCGTATACTTATCGGGGAAGTTCTGTGGCGTGGTTATCAAATGAGAAAAAAAAAACATGGGAGTATTTTTTCTACTTCTACTCTACTACTATCAAACCTTGACATTTTGTGAAACCTTTTTTTCATGCAACCTTTTTTTAAAACATCCCCAACAACCACAATTAATTCTGTTATTAAACTTCCGAAACAAACACATAAAATCATCAACAGATGCATATCACCAAGTAGATATTGCTGAATTGATCTTTAATTTACCATTTTTCGTTTTCATTTTTCAATTCTTTTTGGTAAACCTGTTATCTATCGTAAATACAGCACATTTGACAATGTTATAGTGTGACTTTTTTGGCCTCACATTTTTGATATTTGTAGTTAGAGCTCTTGGGGCTCTGTCAAACAAAGTTACATACAAAATATTGGTTGTAAATTGCAAAACATGATCATGTTGTTGGAATAACTTGGCATTTTACCACCCGTATATCATTCATTGTTGAGAATATTAATAAAGTCATAAAATTTAAAAATCCGTTTTCATGAAATTTTTGTTGTAGCTGAATTCCAGGGACAGCATGACAACAGGCAAGAGAAGCATGGTCGCCTTTTTTAGCTTATGACAGGGTTTCTTAATAGGGGACACCGTCCTCCTTGGAGGCCGCTGATCGGTTATCTGGGAGCACGAACAAACAGATGGAAATGCGAATTTATAATAACATATACATAATAATATAATGTTTTTTTATAGAAGAGAAGAAGTAAAAGTGTTGAGAGTCTTTGGTAGTTTGAAAAGCATTGGCATGGAACATAAGAATGAACTACATTCTTTCCCAGGGATATACTATAAAATGTAGCAATTTTTTTCATTCTTGTTCTTGTGATATCATTATCTTTCACTGCGTCGTCGTGATCATCCCGCTGCATAACAATTCTCGCTAACAAATAATTGACTGTTCTCCACCGGGTGTATATCCACTTGAACCACTGGCGACTGCATTACCAGGCTTGTATTGTTAATTACAACAAAAACGAGTATTTTGAAATAGTACTCTTTATTTTACGCGTATGTTTCGACAGTATTTTCATATACTGTATATGGGTCGCGACCCAAAGCTAGGCTCAACAAATACCTAAAAGTTATTGATTTTATTTCCTAGTAAATTTGGTGCTTGCGTAGTTTGTTCACCAAGATTGCGCACAACCTGAACATAGTATTGTAACAGGTTATGGTTCAGAATGTGCGTCATTATGATGCTCAGGTTTGACGAAAAACACTAATACAAATATCTCAATAAATACCTAAAAGTTATTGATTTTATTTCCTAGTAAATTTGGTGCTTGCGTTGTATGTGCACCAAGATTGCGCACAACCTGAACATAGTATTGCAACAGGTTATGGTCCAGGTTGTGCGTCATTATGATGCACAGGTTTGACGAAATACACTGTTACAAATATCGAGCCGTAAAAAAAATTGCTCAAGGCTGCAAACTCCACACCCATGTAGAAATGATGGGCAATGACCCCAAGATGAATAATCACAGATAAAAAAACTTTATGTCTGAAATCAAACTTGGGCCAGAAAGGTCCCCTTATCTGCCGGACTATTAATTTTCTTGACTTTTCCGGTAAATTTCTAAGTGAGAAATAACTGATTTATTTGTGTTTTCGTGCTCACGATGTTAATTTGTGACTTCATTGCTTAAAAATAAATAGTTTGATAGCTGCTATAAAATGAATGTAGCTTTTTATGCTGTTCTTGTTGTAAACTGCTTGTGGTTATTACATAAAATTTATTCGCTAATGTGAATCAGCGTTGTTGGTGTCGCTGCTTTCGAGGTCACTCGCGACTCCTGTCACAGAATTAAAGTATTTTTTGTTGTTGGTTACATGTATGCCATATTTTTCGTAATCTACCTAATAAATTATGATTGACTGAGAAAGTCCGATTTTGGTCAGGCAAAACATTACAGGAATACATTTGTGTTAGTGATCTGTAGGGCTCTCGAATTGCATAGTTCTTATGTATGTGTTGTAAACTTATGGTTATTGAATTTCCGGGAACCTCTTATATTCAATTTTGCACCAGGATTGTGGAACAAGCTGTAATGCGTTCAGTATGTTCTTTTTCACACCAAACTGAAGAATTTATTTAGTTACCAGATGTGCGCTACGAAACTCATTTTCTGGGCGTTTTCAAGGCTTCGTCTCACGGCCCATATCCGTGGTAAGGATCTACAAGTGTTTAATAACTTTAATAACTTTACTTATACATTTTTCAACAACGTCTTAGCATAACTTAACTATGAATAAATAAACAGGGCTATGAAAAGGCTGCCCAACTCAACGCAAGGTCGAGCAGTAATAACTAATATTCATCCGCTCGCTAACTGCTGATTCGATTCAATTGTTACGTCATGCAGAAGTCATTGTTCATTGTCGAAAATGTAGAGAATATAGGATACATCGTAGCACATATTTCTTGTAGTAAAAGCGTCTTTTCCGTAAAACGTGCAACTTTTGGAAGTGGGAACAAGGCAATATTTGTTACTAAATTTTTAAGGAACATTTTAAAATCATTTTCAGGTAGTTACCTGATGTGCGCTACGAAACTCACTTTCTAGGCGTTTTTCAGGGCCTCGCGGCCTATTTGCGCAGTAAAATCTCATTCTCGCGCAGTTGCAACATTTCGTTTTCAAATCGTGGCTCATATTTCATATGTCATTTTTATTAACGCTCAACTTAAAAATGCTCGTTTTATGTTTCACGCGTATCCTGGTAAACACTAGTCATTGTGATGTCACACACCTGTCTGTCACGAATACCTTGATTTTTGTATGCCAGCGTGGGTCGGTTTTTAAAATTTTCATCGCGCGCTCTGAATTTCGTGTTGTCGACCCGGCTAAATCTTGTTATTCGTAGTGTAATCAAACAGATGAAGATATGGGGAAATTTAGAATTTTAATAGGTATCAAATGTTGCAAAGCTGCTGCCCATTGTTTGTTACAGGGAATTTGTTGGTTGCTCGTACTGTAGCCGTATGGTTCGGCTAAACCGTAAATATATGGCTAAACTAGTTGGAATTTGAAGAAGGGCTGAGTTTAAGCGAGTGCTAGCACTGTTGGCTCCTAAATCTCTAGATTGGTACACACGTGGCTATGAGCTTATACTGAATGATACCGATGTTATATAGCGATGTTGTGAGTATGTTTAACCAGAAATTACTAAAAAAAAGTTTTAAGCGTTTTCATATTCAGCATATTAACTAAAACCAATAATATACTAGTTTTCTTTATCTGACGTTTGTGTGTGAAATGTCTATTCAGGGAAGTAAAGCTAAAAATAGGAAAATTCATTTTAAAGTGGAATGGCTAAATACAACAGTGAAGTGTTCGACACTAATTTGCAATCTTGATACCGGTATGCATAAGCTAAAACAACTGCTGAACTTTGTGAAATTTATTGCTATTCCACGTCAAGGAATGTGATAATCCACAAAGTTTGTCGGGAAGTGGCACCTGTTAGTGATTTGGAAAAAGAAAATCATGGGAGGGAATAAGAAGTTTATTTTTGTTTAAAACGCCATTTGAATAATAAAAAGCACATTGACGCACTAGATGCATTAACGATTAAGCGAAACGTGGAAGCAAGAGGAGGTTGTTCAAACTTTTTCACCGCAATACCGACCGCTGAAGAAAGTGAAGTTTTGAAAACCCCATCAAGTGAAATGAAGCCTCACATAGATAGTGTTCCACCACGTTTTAAGCTGAATTCATCAATATTGTCCCGCAAATTAATAAATAGTCGCATGTCAACATACACTAAATTGCCACATTCATGGTGAAGCAAAAAATATGGCTTCGAATTTTTGATAAGCATAGACTTTGTTGCCAGGGAAAAAAATCATTCGGAGCATAAGACAAGCAAAATTTCATACTCTGATTTTGATGAAAGCAATGATATTTCAACAACAAAAATGTCGAGACTGTACATCAAGTATTGTACTTTGGATGATTGTCGCTTGATTCAGCAATAAACATGGACAAAATGTATAAACCTTGGAAAGGCACGAAAACAAAAAAAGCTGTTTGAGTTAAGCGTGTGCTTTGTTCGCATTCCGATGATATATAATAAGCTACTATTACTACATTTCACAAAGTTTGCAAATAATTTAGGATTCTGCTCAGCCTTAAAATAGTCTTGCTCAGTAATAACAATATTTGCGCAGTGTGAAATTTCTTAGAGGGAACACTGCCACTGACCCTTCAGGCCGCGAGACGAGGCCGTTTACCTTTCAGTTTCATAGCACGCATAAGGGAACTACCTGAAAATGATTTTAAAATGTTCCTTGGAAATTTAGTAACAAATAATGACTTGTTACCATTTCCAAAAGTTGCACGTTTTACGGAAAAGACGCTTTCACTACAATAGATATGTGTTACCATCTGTCCTATACTCTCTGCTCTTCCGGTATCATGGGCCAATGAACGCAGACTTCTGCATGACGTAACAATTAAAATTGGGCAGCTGTAGGTGGAATACCGTGGTCGGATGAATATCAGATGTACTGCTCGCTTTTGCGTTGAGTTATACTTGAGTAGCCTTTCCATAGTTTTTTTTTCAGTTATTATTAGTTGAGTTATTCTAAGAAGGCGTTAAAAAGTATATGTAAGCTATTATACACTTGTATATCCTTACCATAGATAGCATTTTTAGTTGAGCACTAGCTCATAAAACTTTGTTAAATGGGTACGGTAACTCCCAAGGTCTGAAGGTAGGCTAGACCTAGAATAATATGTCACAAACAAGAATATTTTCGTGCTTGTATGAAAGGTTTATGATTAATTTAATGACGATTATTGACTATTCAGCAGACTTATACTACTATATAGAGGACTTGCACGGGTCACGTGACTTTGTTTACTGGACGGCAAAAAAACAAAAACGTCCATTTGGCTTCTGTCAGTTGCAAGTCGGATTATACGTTTCCGTTTTGTTTGGCTGTTGAAAATGGGTATTTCGTATTGTTCCGTTGTCTGTACGTATAGTATAGACGACGAAATGGATCTTCAGTTATATTCCACGGTTTTCAAAAGATCCGGAACGTGGCGCAATGTGGATATATATACATCTATTGGCAGGACTGCTTGGTTTCAAGTTCAGAAGTCATCTCGCTTGTGTTTCACTGTTTGCAGACAGCACTTCGTTGAGTGATAATGTGCCATTTTTAATAACCATTTTCAACAGCAAAACAAAACGGAAAAGTATAATTCGACTTGCAACTGACATGAGCCAAATGGACGTTTTTTATTGCCGTCCAGTAAACAAAGTCACGTGACCCGTACAAGTCCTCTGTAGGCTACGGCATATTTGATTCAGAAAATAATGGCTGTTTCTGTAATGTGTAACGTAATACATACCGGTATGTCTTACGCTGGGTTGTAATGAGGCGTCATTCTTCCTCCGCGTACAACTGAATTCAAGAATCTCCGAAGTTCGAATAGCTTCATTTTTTCAATTTCGAAATGCAAATAATATAGAGGTGCTATTTGAAAAACAAAATCTGTAGACCTGAATCAACGCCTGGAGAAATTTGAAATAAAATGGCAGTGGATCATAAATCGGCAGTGTATCATAATGTGACTGGAAGCCGAGCGAAAAATATATTTCTTTCAGAATGGCATGAAATTTTCGCCGAGCATCGACTTCTTTGCAACCACGACAATTCAGCAAGACGTCAACAGTACGGTAATTATTAAAATTCAATATTCAATTCCAATTCAGTAAAATAAGTTCACCGACCCGCCTGCTTTATCAAATAAAAGTGTGTGCTGTCATATGTAGAATATGGGCCTACGTACAAGAAATATGGTCAACGCGCAATGAGAAAAATTTAGTTGCTTTTCTGCTGTGCCATGCGCTGTTTTCAAACTGCTCCTGGGCTTCGGTTTGATTGAAATGTAGTGGCAATTTTATGTTAGCCATGGAAGCGTAATAATGAAAAAAGTCACCATAAATTTTGGTGTTTTTCAAGTATAGTTATCGTTCAATCTGTTTTAAAAGACGTCACGGATAGGAATCTCGAAAGAAGTAACTAGTTAAAAAAAGTAAGTAAGTAACGAGAGAGCTTTGAGAAACGTACACATTAATATGACCTGCAAAAATTTAGTATTCTATTCTAATATAAAAATTCCATGTCAGTTTTGAAGATACACATTTCACAAATGTACGCAATGCAAAAGGATTTACTTATTCCGTTAAAACACGCATGAGGAGATACAGTATTCTTTTGTTCTGCCATAGCCAAACGAAGTATCGTTTTCAAAAATTTCAAAAAGAAATACATTCGCCGTTAGGATGTGCTGCGAGGACGTTAAACTGAAATCGCCATTCCGCTCTACGTCATGAAAATTTTTTGACGGTTGTGTGGTATACCATAAAAAGTGAATGTGTTCGTCTTCGCGCAATGTGAAATACCATAGTACTATTTGTTGTCACAGACGTATGTAGGTGACCGCCACGTAAATCATCTTTTAAAAACGATCATCTGTCCCGATCATCATCGAATGGATAGGCTACATGCAAGAAGCTTGTCGTGAATGGGTTTCATTATGTGCTTTTTTGCTCTGTTCGTCTTGGCAAATTATTGTCGCTGACTCTTTATACATTTTTAATCACTTTGTGTTTGACAGTGTACACTGTTTCAATACGATATCTACCATGATGTTCAAAGAAAATATGTAAAAACGATCAGAGAATAGAATGTATTTTTTTCGCTTTTATCCACCTATAAGGATTTTTGTATTTTTTTTCTGTAGTTTGTTTTTGCATACTATATTGTAATTTTTATATATTATTGGACACGAAGTGGACATATGGATCGTTTTATTATTATGCTGTTGTTCTTGTTATTAGTCATTCTTTCCTTGCTTGTTGTAAAAAAAATTCTCATTAATTACTGGACCAATTTCTTTTAAATTGTCAATGGGAAAAGATTGAGTTTATCGCTACAAGGCTATCACTTTAATTTATTTCAATTTTTTTAATAGGATTCGTTTTTGTGTGCGATGACGTCATCAAAATGACAAATCGTTCGTGCTATTTGGTGGTCAGGCGAAATCGTGAAAACTGAGGTACCGTTATTCTACTGTAGAAGATTACATGCCAATACTACTTCGTTTTGGTTTTCGTGTTCATATATTTGATTATCGTTCCATTGTTAATATAATAGTTCTGTGGTTCAATTTGCAAAATTTACTCGTGACATTGGGAAGCAGGATAATGTCGAATCTGACGCATGTCTAGATTTATAATCATTTGTCGTTGTATGCTGTATCCCTGAAACATTCCAAAGTCCACACTGGTTTTTCAGACCGGCATGACATTGGTAAATGCGCACTGATCATGTTTTCATTAATGTCAGTTCAGATAACATTGTGTAACGACACCACAAATACTCTTGCCACATATAATTTTCTCTAAAAGTTCCTATTTTGTCTTGGAACATCTGCAATAGAACAATAATTGAATTTCCAGGTATGGATGAAAGTACCACAGACGAAACGAATCGATTTGTGTCAAGAAGATACAATAATCTGACATTCAACGCACCGTCTTGTCTCATCCCATCAGGGCGTTGAATATTTGATGGAAAACAATGGGAAAACCCTTATTTTGCTATTATCCTTCTTTTGCTATTCTGCATCTGACGAGCATAGATCAGTCACGTTAATTAGAGATTATCCATAACAAGTTTAATGAGCAATCGTCTTTCCCTATTATTACTAACGTAACAACAGCATTTTTACTACTTCATTAATATTTTTTTGATATATGTAACATGGGTGTTCAATTTGTTTACCAGTGGTGATATCTCTATTATTCTTAACAGATTAATCGGGGTTCAAATTTAATTTTTAATTTTTTTTAAATTTACCCACTATTGCAATTAATTTGTGCATACACAAAATGTGTAATTGCAAAATCACTAATAGTCAAATATGTTTTATACTCATGAAGATTAGTTTATTAACGCATATAATTTTTCAACTCTAGATTAAAAATATATAGGGCAATAGTTGGTGACAGTACCGAATTGAATTATTGGTTTTAATTTGAGAGAGTTTTCTTTTACTGAACCCAACAGTCGGAATTATTATTATTTTTTTTCTCTTATGATATGTGTGTTGTGCATATATATGAATGTTTGCGAGCCACGTCGTTCTTTCTCCAATTGAAATTTAGTTATTCTGTGTTCTACAATGGGGCTTACATTGCTTTTTCTTACAGCTGTATTCTGACGTCGTGAATTTGATGTTTTTTTAATCCACCATCGAAGGGGATTAAGTGTTTTGGCGACGACTGGATTAGTCGTGAATGAAGATAATCCCTCATTGAGATTCTCCACTTCACTTTCATATCAAAGTAAACGAGAATTACTTCGTACGCTGCTCACAGCCACAAAATCTTAGCCTGCTCATTCGTATTGTAACATGGTCCATGGATTCCACTACCATTTATGTTTGGTGGTTTTATCGTTTGTATACGCTTGTGTAAAAAAGAGATTCACCGGGAGGGCTAGCCGCGTCGTTTGTTTATGGTGGATCAGGTAAATCGCCAATGTGCAATAAACTATGGCCGGGGCCTTCGCTCGCACCATGGTAACATGGTTATCTGAAAGCATCGAAAAGTAGTACACTTCATCTCAAAGACGCCATAAAAATCTCAACGATTGCTAGCCACTTCAAAATTTGGGTGATCGGGGTGTGGCTTGATAAAAATAATATTTTTGAACAACGAGTATATTAATGCTTTAAAAAAATTGGTACATTTCCCGCTTTACTATGTGGCTATGACAAATATCAAATAGTGAGTATTTCACAAATAAAATATTCACCGTGAATGCAGAAACATTGCCGATTGGTTAGTGCTTTGGTTCTGGGGTTAATAAGTTCAGGCCAAATCTTTTCATTGTGCTTTTTTGTTGTTTACAAACACCGGCCATATGGCAGGCGGCAAGATTGACTTCCCTTCTTTTGTGGGCAGACGCCCGTTCCGAAAGGCTGCAGTATGGCATTTCATTTCCCCAATATACCAACAATGGGAGAAGCATTCATGCTAAGCTTCCATAACTAAAATTACAGGTATTGCGACTCACTTGAAACACGAAAGGTTTGGAAGATGTTATAAGCGTTGCTGGAGAGTGGAAACCCAAATTCACAAGTGTATAGTATCGCGTGAAGGTTGAAATATGTTGTATTGTAGCTTTATGTATCTAGTCGTCGTTTGTGTGCTTTACATATCTTGTATTAATATTTGGTGCCATAATTGATATGATGAAAATCAAAATCAAACGTACTTCACAAACTCTAGGGCCTAGGCTGATGTTTTTATCATTTAAACACGAATCAGGACGACACTATTGGAATTCATCCCAGCGCTTTCATGCCCAGTATATGCCGATGGGAGCTAACAACACATTACCATATCAATTTACTTTCCCGTCACATTTGGTGGCGTGCTTCCCATTATCGTTTCCGTGCGTGTGTGTTTGATTGTGAATTATTAAAAATTTGAGATGACTTCATGGTCGTTATTTGCCTTGCTCATATCCACTTAGAAGTATATTCCAGTTTGAGACTATTCCTAAAAACTGAGTTAGTTTCTTTGTATTTATATTGTATTATGATCAGTAATTCCTTGTACTTAATTGCGGCTATTGTTATGTTAATATCGAAAGGCCCAATATATCGGTTTTCGATGTGCAATTTCATTTTAAGCATCATCGTTTCTCTTTTCATAATATCAAAAAGAATATTTGTTGTTATAGGTTGCGGTCCCGAATAACTATTGTAGTATATATTCTCGTTCGTTATCACACAACTTTGGTCCGGCTGATATTGTTTGGACAGGTCCCCAACTGTCTGATATATCTGGTTATTTTGGGGAAATGAAGAAAAATTTTAGGTGTACAACCATGTAGTTGCAGACTCTTTGTTCATTGAAAATATAGGTTTAAATTTAGGGTAACTCTGTAATAAATTCACATCTTCCAGTTTATTTCCGTTTTTGTAAGATCTTGTTTTTTGAGGATCTGATATAAGACGCTGAGATTTGTTGTCCCCGCATTCACCAGTCCCCGCATTTTTCTATCTGACATGCATTGATGCGTGCTTTTACGTATATGGTATTAGGACCCCCGTCTTTTATTTCATCTTTTCGTAGTGTTTTTCTTTTTTATAGTCCATATTCAAATTAAAAATTAGGCGCCAGTTTTTCAGGTATTTTTTCTTTCTTGTTTATGAATTGAACTCTAAATATAGAAGATGATTCAGGGAGTTGTCCAAATGTGAAGATGTTGTTTACCAGGTGTACGAGTTGTTTCCATTAGTTCGAGGTGGAGATTTATACTTGTTCATTTATTTGGTCTTGGAATCCCCA
The DNA here is from genome assembly GCF_964204865.1 of Styela clava. Taxonomy (NCBI): domain Eukaryota; kingdom Metazoa; phylum Chordata; class Ascidiacea; order Stolidobranchia; family Styelidae; genus Styela; species Styela clava. Next base: position 16,618,162 of record NC_135260.1, on the reverse strand, counting down.
CTCAGAGTAGAAGTTCTTGATTTTAGTTATGACTTTCTCTATTGGCGATCAATTAATTCCATTTATGGTATTGTTGTCCCTTTTGGTCACTTTTATCCTGCTGTAAAATATTTTAGTTGGCTTTTCGCCTTGTCTTGTTCCATATTAGCCAGCATGACGTCCCTTTGTCTTTGATAATGAAGATATTTTTTTTTAGATTTCTTGTTAATTGGTCTATTTTAGAAACAATTCCTCAATTACTTGGTCCAAACATCTGCGCAAAAGTTCTATCTTTGTTTTGTTTAGCTATTTGAGGTTAAATAACCATTGTTAATGGTAGTCCTCTGTGCCAGTTTTTGTTTGCGCTCTTTATTTTGCCACAGTTTAATTGATCAATTACCTCGGTCGCCCAATGAATAGCCGTTCATTCTTATTTTCATTGGCCAGGATAGATACTCGAACAATTTATTTTACATTGGCATGACTTATGTTTACATAGTTTATTTCTTTTTTATAGTAATAATAACGAATATCTGATTAATTCTGTATATGTCATTCATATTATATCAAGAACAGCATATTTTCCCAACTTTTTCTTTAATTTATTAGCGGTTATGCGACACAAAGCACTAACGATACCTTTGACCCCTTTATTTCGCGTGAATCGTGCCCAGTTTTCTCATTGTGGTCAGATGGGAAGAATAGACACTGCCACAATAATATCAGAGCAGAACAATGTGACTACGTTTGTCGTACCCTATGTCTATAGAAGCACGGAAGTATAATAAAGTATTCGTCTCTTAATTTTTGAGTATTTAGGACACTACGTGGGGTCGTTTGTTGCTGGGACGGGAAATGATTTTATCGAAACTGGGAAATCATTTTTGTAAGCTTGTAATATAATTGGTATGTATAAATTTTCGTCAATCAGTGATATTCTTTGCATGGTAATGTCTTAGTAATTATTTGACAGGGTGAACACTTTTGAGCAGTTTGCTACATTTTATTTGCAGTGTATATTATTTGAAAATGATTGGTATTATTACTTATATAAAGGGTGAACTCTGAATGGAACGCTTTATTTACAAAGCTATGTAAGTTTCAGGGCTCAGTATTATACTGTTATATTGGTGTTTAGCATTCAGTTCAACGAATTGAACCGCTGACATTGTATTGTATTCTTATTAGAAATGGTGTAAAATATTGGGATCTTTTGTACATAGCCCCCGCCAAAATAAAGACATATCATTATACCATTTTTTTACTCGATTCTAGGGTAGCCACGTATGGAGAGTTTGTGATTGAAGCATTTATAGTGTTTTGCGATCGCTTTAATAAAAAGGAACATATTATAATAGACATTATTGGGCGCTCCAGAAGTATGTGTACCAATATGAAGGTAACTAATTTTGTTCGTCTACTTTACATCAAGTTGTGTAAAGGGACTGAAGCCTATGGGCAGCGGGTACATTCACAGTCCCCGAACTCGTAATAGAACTAAAATAAGAAAAATTGGAATAAAATTATAGACTAACCCTAACCTGGAAGTACCCATTATACTTTATCCTATATCATGTAACAAATGTTATGACTATTACTTTTTTCAAGTTTTTTGTAGATATATTTTTCAATCAGGCAGCTACAAAGGCTCGCGGCGAGGCCAGTTACCGGCACAAGTTATGGCTTTATCATCATTAAAAAGCATTGTAAGGGTGTTTGCGGGTTGAGGACCATTCGCGAGAAAACTTATATATTTAACTGTTAATCTCACTTAACCTTTAAGTATCTTTAATGGCTTACCTCAAGTTTTATATCTAAGTAATATCATACTTTTGATGGACTTCTAATGTATAATATAATTATGTATTTTGTTTCGGGCTAGTTCAGTCGCTGCGGCAGTTTCAATAAAGACAGTAGATAGTAATTTCCGGCCGTAGTCATGAAAATTTTAGTTAAAAACGTCATCACCGGTTGCTAAAATTTTGTTAAATTACGTTTATTTTTCAAATGACTATTTTGTCAAAATTTGTCATCATTATTACGTTTATTCAGGTGACGAGATGCACAAGTCATTTTGTAACATCAATAGCGTCACTAGAACAAGCTTCTGGCGCAAAAAATTGGCCAACCTCCCGCGTTGTTTAGAAAGGACAACACCACACCTCATGTATCCACATTTATAAAACATTCATTAGATTGACCGATGTCTGGGAACGGCGATTTTGTTTACGTCTGTGGGAGAAACGGGGCTTTATCGTGTAAGAGATCAAATTTGGGGTCAACCGGGGGCTGCATTTTCCTTATCATGGCGGTCGTGCCGTTTTCTCTCAATATTGTCGGCTTGGACATCCAAGATTGTAACTTAACTATACTACCATGTTTAGTTCATCACTAATTCATGCTTAGTAGTATGTTACATATTTACATTAACGTTAGACGGGTATGTGTTGTAAAAGACCCCCCTCTGTTTTCGATTTAATATTAGATGAAAAGTTAAAGTTTCCCACGAAATGATTCGACCGTAATTGGATGGAATGATGATCTGATTATGTTGATCTGTTACGCCGCTAATTTGCATTTTCTCTTCCGTATGGAGCATAAAATGGTTGTGTTCATCGTTTATATTATTACTATATGTATTTCCCAATGATACAGTCAGTTGATGTAATGGAAGTATGCAAGTTTGAACAAAGTATTTTCAAATGGCGAAACAGGTGAGTATTAAGTTTTACTTAGATTTGATTTTCTCTTAGACCATAGCAAGATCAGAAATTGTTGTGGTTAGGGCAAAGAAGACAAATTTAGAAAGGATTTGCAACCATTTTATAGGGCAAAAAAATTGCAACTTCATAATTTCATTCCAAAATATCGTAATAAACCGATATAGTTAAATAGGTAACTATAAAAACTGCAAAACTATTTACTTGTAACACTCAGATTATTTACTCCTAACCCAATAATCCCTATTACATAGGCTTGCCGAAAATTGGTTTGTAGTCTTATCATATCATTGTAAAAAACTTTTAAAGTTAAACGTTTGGATAATTATTTCCAAATATAATTTGGTATTATTGCACATTCGCTGTTGTAATTTCCACATTTTATTCTGATGTGACTGTCTTCATGACAAAATGAAGCAAAGTTGAAACCCATAAACAATGCATAGTTTCACGAGAGTGCAGCGAGAAAGAGAGAGTGTGTTACAATGTTCATTACCTAGATTCATATTAGTCGAGTTTAAATTACATTTAAACTTAAAATTCGCGTCGTATCGGCTGTTAAACACAAATTCTTTAAACATATCAAATCCTTAATATTCGTTGCTGGTCCATGCAATGTTGACCAACATGAATAGTGGTGTCAGGGGTTGGATTCTTCAGACCTAGCAACAACCCTAGTCTAAACCAGACATTAACTGCTATTCCACACAATTTATGTTATTGGCCACCTGGCGACGACATGACGAAATAATGATGGTGGGGATTTGGAAAAAGGTGCGTCGATGTGCGGGGGATGACTAATAAATGGAGGTGTGAATAAGATTCGTGAGAATAAATACAATAGCCGACAATTATTGTCGCAAAGTTTATTTGTTAATTCTTGGCAAACTCGACCATGTTTGAATCCATCTTAGATAAGATTTATTGTCGATGTTTACTTGATCAAGAGTAACACGGATTGTTTTGTAGATGAGAAAATATAGCTACCGTCCAGGTAGCATCGAACACAACAGAAAGCCTGAATTAAAAATATTCTCGTTTGATATTATGACGATTACAATAATATCAGCATAGAACCTATAATTGTATCGTTTGTTCTTTTGTTATACTGTGTATTTAGAATATTTTCGCATCATATTTTCATTCAAGTTATGTTAGTGTATCGCTCGTGGATTGGGTGGGAACAGTACGTTGTATCGGTGGAGCCCTCTTAGATCTCGTGAAAACCAAACACGACGAACAATGGAAGGGAAATTGACAGTAGCACCAAAATCCTTTTAAATGTCCATAACGTCCATATCGGGTGTCAGAGGCCCAGTGCATTAGTGCATATCTTTTGTCCAAAGGTGTGAAAAGTCTTGTACGGCTTTTGTTAACCGTGAGAGCTTCCTTTTCTTGTAAAGATAAATAGACTGGTTGTTTTTATGGGAGATACAAGACAAATAAATACGCGAGATAGTATCGAATTTTTCTTTTCTGTATGTAACAGTGTGTGAAATACCCAATGCGGCTTTTGTATTTTGTGATTCGGCTGAGATTCGTCATAAGAACGTAGCTCATAGATACATTCCAACGCTTTGTCTGAGGGTGTGAAAATATTTGTAAAAATTGGTGGGAAGTTGATCAGAAATTGTCTTTACAAGACAGTACTCAATTAATAGATTAGTTAAACAAGAGGAGGTGGGACCTTCTTGATATTTACAGGTAAGGCTAATCGGAAAAGCTGATAGTTGACTTGTCAATACAAGCGTCATTTGCGCATTATTACAATGAACATGTTGTTGGAAATATTGTTATATGTTTACTAACTAAAGTAAATAGCAAAAGCCAGAAATGTTACTCGCTTCAATAGGTTATTGTATCGCGCTTATGTGCCAAGGAATTATAACACGCGTAGAAAAGCATTAGAAGTATTCTGCTACTAGTTTTATGAAACGACATAAATCTAATATTAGGATTCGAATAATATTTCCAAAAAAATCGAAATATTTTCTGAGTTTTATACACTTTCAAAGACAAGTCCTCATGTTCTGTGTGGGTCATTTTTCTTTCAAGGTTAAAAAAAATTATATCATTAGGAAAATGGATTTACTCTCGCATACAAACAAAATGTTAAAATCTTATTATATTAATACATGATGTGTTGTGAATTTAATTTTAAAAAGTTATCTAGATAGATATGTTTCAATATGAACGGGGTGCCCAGTTAAGTTGAGTAACAAAATCTTTTAATTAAGTTGCTTTGGTAATCGTCTGCGTAAGTGATAAACAAAGTCAAATATTAAGCATTGACGCTGCCGTATAGATAGATTTACGCTACAATCTGCGAAAGAAATGTTCAGTAGACATTAGACAATTCAACAGTTAAAGGACGGGATTGCTAATTTCAAACTCATTTTTTCATTTAAGTTTGCTGCGCGCAATTTAAAAAATACTTGCAGAAGTGTTGCATGAAACCACTTCCAAACTGAATACTGTGAATTTATTTATAGATGTTTTTGGATACCGATTACAAACGTGACTTGAAACAATTAAAGTCAATATTGTCAAAGAAACATCTAAGTGAAATGAAATATGGCAATAGCCAAGTATCGGTAAACCACTTAACTTTCCTAGCAGACGGTAAACTCTTCACTGAATGAGTGTGAAGTAGTTATATCATATGGTTGTACAAATCGAAACCCCAAATATAGAGATGTAATAACAAAGCAAGCCACTAAAATGGTAGACAAATACAGTAAAAATCAATTTGTCTCCATCTAAATTAACACTAAGGGTAATTTCGCCAATTGACGGAGACAGAAATTCGTATATTGTGATTAATGTTGCCTTTCAAAAATATTCTACCGGTCAAATTATCCACACTTATGGGGTGATGTAAGGATCTAATTGCTTGAAAAAGCTTTCAAAAAACTTTATGAGGGTTAATTGTGTTACTTTCCCATTAAAATTTAAGTAACCATACTAATAGAATTTTAATCCCCCAAAAATCATATAAACAAAATAGGGATCACTTGTTTCGGTAAATTAAGTTTTATCAATCTTGGCTCATGCCAAATAGCATATTTTAAAATATTTTATCAGTGCTTCGAGGTTGATTTTATATAATTCTAGAAAGAGTATATATATATATATTGCACTGTTGAAAATGTAGCAAATTTAACTTTTCTGTTCAATGTTTGAATTGAATGTTTCATATAAATTTAAAATATTCTAGGAGAATCAACATGCTATTGTGATTTGAATCTAGTTCTAATATCATTAACTTTGCGATATTTTTAAAAGCATATTTTTATATACATTGCAGCAACAATTGCCGTTTAACGCAGTATTGTAAACACACGCCTCGCGCCTCCGTAAGTATAATTGGGGTAATTTTAAAGGGTTGGGTAAGCTGTCGAATCATCTCTGGATACGGATTAGCGGGTCTGTAACCGGATTTGTAATAACACGTATTGTTTTTGTTGCGCGTTGCCGAGATGACTGATGGGACATTGCGGGCATATATCATAAACACACCCTTCTGGTTTGTACTCCTCTTTGTCTGGGCACGAAGCAACAATTTTGAAATACCATCACGCTTTGCCACGGTCAATATTATAACGATCTATGGTCATGTCTGATCAAATTTGAGTTGAAATTATTTTGATTTCGAAGATCAGAGGTTAAAAAATTTATTTCGGTTTGCTAATTTATGTCGATTTTGGTTCGAAGTTTCAATTTCGAAATGACCTTTGCCTAATATGCACTAGTCTATATGGATTTATCGCGCTTCAACGAAACTATCTATTAGGTCATGTTTAATACGTACTCTCAAATTAAAAGGATTTTACTGATGCAAATTATTTACATTTCAACACTTTTAAGCGTTGATCTCAGATATTTCATTGAGTATTGATAATAATATTCTACGCTTCATCGAGTGTGCGACTTTTTCACTGGATAATTTCCTATTTAAACATACCGAAAAACTGGTAAAGCAAAATAAATGAGATCTGGAACTCACGGACGATGTTCAGAAAAAAAAATTACGTTTTTTCAACCATTGATATAACAAATTATGCGAAATATCACCGTTATTCAATCTTACTATTTGATGATGATGTAGGGCGTTCAGCAAGTCGTGATCTATCAGCATCGCAAAACTAAAGGAATTATTTTTAAAAAATTTACAACCCAAATTTGATGTACATTGTGAATCGTTCACTAATGAACTCAACATACTCGTTTGAAGTATGGAATTTATGTACAAATCCTTTAAATCTGGTGTGCTTCAACAGATGTTTAGCAAATCCAGTTAATCCCACTGGCGACATAATTTGCCTCGTGCTTTGGGGTTTTTGCCTGTTTATTTTCCACATAGTTCAAACTAACATTTCCCGAACGTTAGCCTTTTCAAAAATCGAACCAATAATAAAAGCGCTTCACAATCATATATTGGATGTATGTAATCGTTTAAGTCATATGTGCCTCGGTGAAATATCAAAAATACCAATAAAATACAAGAAACTGTATTTTTATTTTTTAAACTAAAACTGTGCACAATCACAGATGTCTAGTATTATTCCTATTCAAATTCCAATTCCATGCATTTCAAAAATGAGATAAATTTGGGTGTCAAAGAAAACAAAACCATTTCCTAAAAAGATTTAGTGTTTGATGGAATTAACTATATATATATTGCTACAAGCTTATATCACGTATAAAATATCTCATTCAATTTTGTGAGGCAATGTTTTGTGGCAACACAACTCCGCCACCCACGTTAGTGATCTAGAATTGACACCAGTAAGCCAATGTTTCGACACAACGACACGTGTTGTAACAACTCGGATTTGCTATTTCTAGGTGTTGCCAACCATGGGTTCCCACGCCCTCAAACTTGGGGGCAACTGGAGGAAAACAATTGGACATAGGTTTCTAAGATACAAAGTGACATGAACTTTGTCATTTTAGATCTTTCAGTAAAAATCTCACTTTACTAATTAATCCCATCGCTGTTAGAAATAAGTAAATTTGATGTAAATTTTGACGTGCATTTTCTTGAGAAATACGTTTTTTCTTTAAAACTTTTTCTCGCCATTTTGCATTTTCTTTCTTTAAATCATGCTTGATATAAGTTGCATCAAATATAAGATCGAATCACTCTTAACTACAACTAAATTGTATGGTAACTCTTATTGATTATTTAAAGAGTAAACTAGTAGAAATTTAGCTATCGTGCATTGTTGACACATGCTTGGAAAGTTACAGCGATGAATGGCGGTGATCTTCGCATTCCAATTTGCTTTTCAAAATTTGATTCGGGGTTAATTTTTTTGTCGACTAGGTGGAGGTCATTTCCACAATTAATTGTGGTGACGTTTTAGCACCCGCATTTGTGGGTATTTCCGATTGAAGGAATAGAGATCAGTTTCACTAGAAAACCGAGGAATGTTTAAAATCCTTTCATTTTGTCCAATGGATCTGTTTCAGAGATATACTTTAATATTAGGTTAACAGATTCCAATAGCTTCATAGGCTACGTGACACTGAATAAGATATACAAAAAATTAGTAGCAACTGCAAATTAGAATTTTCAATGTTACAATTCAGTTATATTGTAAAACACTGACCAAGAAGTCACTACTAAAATGTCAAGTATGTAATACTGCGCATCAGAGATAGTAGACTATTTTGTTTACTTTTACTATTAGCTGATGCATTGCTTCGTGCGTACGTAGTAGTCTTGTATATTGTCGTTAAATTGACGAGATAGAATACTGATATGCCTTAATTTCATTTCAAATGATTTAAGATTCAGTTATTCTTTGCCGCGATTTTTGCTTTGCATGATTTTGGTAGTTTGTTTCAGATTTTTATTATAAATATTTAGTTTAGTTTTGTGGAATATTCTAAAGTCTAAACCATACCATAGAATAGAATATACCATAGAATATTCTATGGTTTTATGCAACCGAAAATATTTTTGACAACTTTGCTAGAAGTAAAATAGAAACAATTTAACGTTGGATTTTAACCAAATGTAACGAATGACTTAATGTAAAAAGATGGGGACTCCAGTGCAAGTTTTTCTATACCGTAGTTTATGTATTGCGGTTCTTTACACAAACACACTTCGCGGTTGTATCATCGTGATTGTAGAGTTTCCAAGGCACGCCCCCTATACGGCCAATTGACTTCGTAAAATTTAGCCTTTCGCCGCGACACTTTGTCCGTCACGTGGCGTTTATCCGTTTGGATTATGTTATGCTTTGCATGAATAACATGGTCCTCATGGGTCAAAGAAGTCATATTGTGTTATCGACACACGCTATGAGTTCCAAATTTGCTATACCGGCGACGTTTATGTTGACCTTCAGCAACGTGAGTCGACATTGAGAAGGAAATGCTTCCTGATGTCTGTCGGGGACCTGCATAAGCGCCCCAAAGGCGGCTGTTGGACGGGTTGCCATTTGGATCCTGCCATCCTGAACGATTTTTTGATTGTGAGGCATCAGTGCGTATGGCAGTGTTTGTTACATCGAGGTCGCGTTTTGACTACAACATCACTTATAAAGCACATTGATTTATTTGATCTGCCAAATATGTGCTAATGATATAAGATAAACCTTACGTACGATTTTAACATCCTCGCACATGATCAAAGGTAGCAACTACAAAATTAGTGTCAACCGATTATTTAGTGCCCACTGACCCCACCACACACATAATAACCAGTTCTCATGAATATTCATGTCAAAATATCACGACAATGTGTCATATATATCCAATTATGATGGATTGTGACTTCCTTCTCAACAAAAAGAAAGGATTTCTATTTTTGTGTAAAAAAGATGATAATAAAAGATAATTTACATCTTTCCGGATTTTAATGTGAAGTTAGCATTTGAAATAGAAAGCGTGAATAATTACATGTCATCGCTAAAAACGCATTTTCAATCTAATTTTATTGTCAGTTCCAGCGCAGTTAGAAAAAATGATTCGTACGTTCTATGTTTAGCTTTTTAACCAAGCTTCTGTCTATTCTAGTTTATATCAAGTAAGCCTTTATATAAAACTATTATAGAAAAAGGAAGAAGGGTTAGAAAAAATGTCTTAGGTATATAACGACATTAAAACAATTAGCAGATTTATGTCAGGTCATTAACAGGTGCATATGATACTTAAAACAATAGTATTTCTATACTTTTGCTCAAGCTGTGAAATTATTGGAAATAATACAATATTATCTACAATGATAATGCTTATAAATTAAAGTCAATATTTTTTCATTTTTTCCCAAAAAGCAAGGAATCTACAGCAGACAGTTTATATGTATATTATAATGCCATCTTCTGTGATTTAGAGGAAGGGAAAAATGTCAGAGAAAAACTGTTAAAGCCATGTTTTTCAGTGGGTGATCTGAAACAGAGCCAAATCGGAAAGCAAATTTTCAACAAGTTCGTAGTATCAGATGACAAAAATTATTTTGACAACAAGAAAGGTCCTGAGAATTTACTATATTGTCACAATCATTCATAACTCTACTTTATTAAATATGACATACAAGCTCTAGTGCAATGTGAATTCTAAAAATGAAATTATGAAGATTCGAAATTACTTAAGACTTTATATTAACATGTTGTCAGAGCTTTGTAGCGCCATCGAATAGGGATAAATTGGCGATTTTCACAAGTAATAAAGAAAAATTTTTTTGTATTAAAACTGAATAAGCCGAGCATCCAGCTCTTGACCTTGTGTAACTAAATTCAAGTGGTTACTGTCAATAATTTAGTAGCAAAGGGGAATCCCGTTGTGTCGTATTTTGGAAATAATCCAGTGTGTAAAATTCCGCAGTACATTTTATCACATCATTTTTCGTAATCCAGGCACAATAGTATGTTGCAAGAATGCAGGCGCAATATGAGTTGTATGGAGTGTGGAAAAATGTATTCTTCTATTCCATAAAAAGGCATATTTTAAACATTTTTTTAGACCGTGCATTGATAATATTCCTACAAAAATCTGAATCTATGCAAAATTTTAAATTTATTCTTTCAATTCTTCTTCTTACTTCTATACTCCTAATAAATTACGTGACTGAATACGATTCTTTCAAGACTGACGTTTACTCTTTAGCAACAAATTATAAAATTTGTTTATGTTTCTTCAATTTTTCTATAATTGCTGAAAAGTAAAACCAAACGTTTAAAAGCACCATCTAATTTTAGTTACAATATTTACTTTTTGGTTTTTAAAATCGTTTATAAAATGCAAGAATAAGTTACAATTACATCATCCAAACATTGTTATCTGCAATAGCGTAAGTACTTCAACTTGATCCCCAATGAAATGCGATCCTTAAGTAGATTTCTTTTTTCTGACTTGCTGCGATGAAATGTATTTTTATTCTTTTCCTCGCAGCAATTTTTAATTTTTATAGTAAGTTTTTAAGCGCCAAAATCAGTCGGCAATTTCTGACTGACGGGTACAAATGCTTACATTTACATTGAGATTGGGTAATGGTAAAATTAAGACGTTTCTCAACCAGTGTGAGCTTCGGTTATTAGTACTGCATAAGTCATGGCCAATGAGGAGTAAAATGATGTTATGATATAGAATTAGCGTTTTGCAAAATTTCATGGAAATTTCTTGGTTTCATAGAAATATTGTGCTTACTTTAAAACATATTAGACATAATAGTTCGATAATAAATAAATATTACAATTTTATTGTACTTTCTATACGATAATATAATTTACGATTCGCAAATTCCATTGCATACCAACACGAACAAACCACGTTAGGACATTGTAGTATTTCTACCAATCGTACAATGTGTTGCTTTCTTATTTTAGAAACATTTTCTCCGTTTTATAAAGTTGATTTTTTACAGAGAATAGTTACAATATACATTTATTGTTGATACTTTGGAACGGGAATATCTAAATGAACGTGCGGGTCGACGTAACAAAGTTTACCGCGACATACACCTGGAAATCCCATTAACACGATGTTACGTTGTGATTGACAAATAGGCGTGCGAAATGTTTTATCGCTTATGAGAATAAAATACAAACTTGTAGATGATTAAAAGTTTTTTAGATTAATTTTTGATCTAGCACGGTTCTGAGAAACGGATTTCTTTCATGACGCAAACGTGGTTAATTGTGGTTTCGTAAAATGTATCAGATGTCAATGAACAACGGAAAGAAATGTGGGGTCAAAAAGAGACATGTTACACTGATTTTGCAAAAGCAAAAGGTGCTTTATATGCGTGGACATTCAATTCGGAAATGCATATTTACATATATAGTAATAAGTTTTATTTAAAGAAGAAATTTATTTTAGTTTGTGCTATATTTTTTTGTAATCCAATACAATGCAAAGAAACTGGTAGTGAAGATCGTTACGCCCGCTGTTTTTAGCGCTTTTATTAAAATTCATATATTTATTTCAAATTCGTATATTTATTTCTCATTGAAGATTTAATTTAATAACATTTTTCTTCAAACTAATCATAGTTAAGACATTTGCACTAAATAATGAAACTTCATGCTAATAAGAAAATCGATACACAAATATCATCAATAAAATTTAGAAATTTCAACAAAAAATTCCAATTGGGGATTAATTCAATGTGCAATTGTGGATTTAATGTTCATCTTTTGGTATAGTTTGGATCATATTCAATTCATTCCAAGTTACTTCCTTATGTGAGTTCAACGCCACTGCCTCGTTGTTCGTAACTGTCAACGATTTCCTAAATATTATTGCCCCCTATTGTCCCATCTCCGTTAGATACGTACTTAATGTAGATGTCTTTATAAATCGATTACATTCAGCTTGTTTGCCAAGTGACAACAAATGAGCAACGACGGATTGCATTTTATCAAACAAAGTTAGGTCGGAGTTGCTTTTCTTGTCGCGTTAGGTGTGAGATATCGGTGGCAAGGACAAATAAAGATGATAGGTAGTACTGGAACAACTGATTTTCGAACGACACGCTTGCAAGTACTGTAAGTTTCGTTCGTATTTTGTACGTAGTTGAGTGATACACAGAATGTAATGCCATTACATGTGTCAAGATATAGGTCTATTCGCAGTTCCGACTTGAGAAAGGAAGCGTTTAGAATTAGTTGTACTAGAATATATATCATTGCGTCAATTGTGACGAACCTATTCTCTGAGAAGAGATTTTAATATTGGGACTATATTTCTAAAAGTGTCGTACTTTGAGTTTCAGGGAAATAGAAAAAAGCGTTGTTGCTTTTTCGTCATAAATTGTAAGTTGGCCGTGTCGTGATCTCTTTTATATATTTTCATCGTTATTATTGGAGGTGTTTTTGTGATGGCAACCACGATGCCTCGTACTCTCTATATTCTCCTATTCCCCAAATTGATTGTGCTCTATATACATACAAAATCGTTTTTATGATCTTGCTGAATGCTCATTCTTAAATAGTAAGAGTTCCGATATAAATGCTAATACGGAGGAGTTGTGTACATATAGGTACAGCACAGGTGATTGCACGAAGTTTTATAGACTTGGTGATACTAAATTGTAAAGCAATAATGATGTTCGGAGTTACGATGTTGAACGAGCCGCCATTAATCATCAACCGCCTTTTACAAGGCTCAGTTGAGGTGAATAATAGCAGGGTATATAGACTACAGTCAGATTCGTGACGCGTGCAAGTTGGCGTACGAATAGGATTTAGCAAGTTTCAAACGACGGAGTGAACGGTGTCTTGCTCATTTGCACTTCATAAACCGCAGCACGGGCGCATAAACAGATTCCTCGCTGGCGCCAAAGCGCTGTTTCACGTGGCGAGGTAAAGTCGATTGATTGCAAAAGAAAGAGTCGTGATAAAACGGGCGAACCTAAGGCTAAACTACTCGTCATTCTTGGAAGATCTCAGCTGGCGAAGGGGGAAGATTTATTTTAAGAAATCGGCAGAAGTTTCCGCGTATTGCGAATCGGTGGCGAAACTTGCCGTCAATAAAAACGGAAATTACGGATTGTGGCGCCGACTCGAGTGTTGCGCTGTATGTAGTCTCAGTATATAAATTTAATATTATATCGTGGGTAAGAAGATATTCTAATATGAAGGTTATTAATTGCACAGATAACGTTGTTTGCCTACTTATCAATAAAGTCCGCGATTCGGCAGCATATAAAAGGGACAGTACCGCCATGAGCTGCCAATAGCAGGTGTTGTAAGATTGGTAACCTCGACCCCGGTTGAGATTATAATCGCAGATTTATCGCTGTTGCTGACGGTTCACACATTTGAGTGACGGGGATTTGTGTACCCCGGTGTGAAGTGCGTGTGTTGAATATTTGATGGCTCAGCTAACAAACATGACATAATTCTAAGTTGTGCATATGCATGTATTTGTTGGTGAAGTCATACAAAGACCAAAATGAGCCATTTGTTAACTCGTCCAGCCTTTCGTTACCGGTAGTGAGAGAATGTTTATAATTCAGGTCTAACTAACTGGGTAGTATAGTAAAATATACCTATGTTTGAGAAGAAATGAAAATAATCAAAATAGCAGCATATTATTTTGGTGTCGATTTTTTGCTTTTAATGAATGGTTACATTGAATAAAAATTTAGAAAAACGATATAGGAATTAGAATGTATTATAAAACTAAGAAAGTTTAGTTATGAGAGTTTTATTTTTTTTTAAACAATTTTGTTGTATTTTTCGTATCTATTACAAGTATCGTTGTAAATTTTATTGAGTATTCTGCTTGTGTGAAAATATTCGTACTATTTCATGTATCTATATATCTTTTATGTGCAATATAAATATTTTTAACATACTTTTCAATCGATGAAACGTGACTTTGGTCAGTTTATTAATAGTATTAATTTTCTTTATTTTTCACTAATGGCTTTTTAATATTTGTTCTGAGCAAGCAATTTCGTTTGATGAACTTTTGTTCCTAGTCAGATGTGGTTGATGTATAAGATACTTTAACAATCTCTTTATAATTTTCAGATATTATTGTAAAATCTTATCTAAAAACAAATATGCTTGCAAAGACACTAATGAGTTTTGTCGTGTTGACGATGTTTGCATTCGACCAGACTACATCTGTTGCACTCAGAGAAAACTATTTCAAATTGCTACCGGAATCAAGTAATGCACTACCGGTACTCGACATCCCCGAAAATCCTCCAAACGAATACGATCCCAAAGAGTCGGATTTGGACCCAGATAGACTTCGAGAAAAACTGGGGATATCTTACAAACCGGATTTTATGTCGCCTACTGAACCGGATCCATACATGTACCCGAACGTCGGAACGTCTCCCCGTTTTGCCGAAATCGATAGAAATAATGTTCGGCCGTTTGGAAAAATACCATCGAGATTCCGTAAAATCGATTTCAACCAACCCAATGGGAAACCTGTCATAAAACTCAGCAGAAGACAGAGGAGAAAATTACAAGCATGGCTGTGGCAGGCTACCACATGTCCTGTCGTATACAAATGGAAAAACCTTGGCCATCGATTTTGGCCTCCCTGGATCAGAGAAGGCCTTTGCGACACTTCTCGTTCATGCTCAATCCCTGCCGGAATGGGTTGCCAGCCGTCAGACTCAGTCATGATTACAATTCTTCGTTGGCATTGCCAGGGATTTAACAGCAATAAAATGCGTTATTGTACTTGGATAAAGGTTCAATATCCCATTATATCTGAATGTAAATGCAAATGCTGAAATCGCATTTCAATTTCAGACTATACCAAAAAGCACAAACGACCGAAAAGGTTGGCGCGGAATGAAATGTGCAATATTTCGCGGAGAATGATGAGTAAACGTAGTAAACACGTACAAGCTAAATCAGCGAAGACTTTTACAAACGAAAAGACAAATCCAAATTGACTTCGGAAGCCGGGCGCCACGCTCCGTGGGATTCCAGATCTAATTCTGAGCGAGAATTACGAAACACAGCGGGGTTGACGGCGACGCGATTTCCATTAATTAAATCCGTAAAATTTAATTATTACCCAAGTATGAATGCACATAAATGCGACTCTAGTTGCACTTTTATCCCAAACTTTCTTGTGCCCTGTGTACCGTTCCGTGATTCTTTTTATGGCAACAAAAAAGGGTTTACTTTCGCCAGCAATACGTCTACATACTAACAGCAAAAGAATATTATTTTCTCATTTAAGCATTTATCCAGAATTTGACGTTTCAGTAAAGATTATTAGAAATTTCCTTGAATATAATTGCTTACAATTGTTCATACGTTTATGTTAAAAATAATCACAAAGTTGAACCGATATTGTAGTGAATCGAAATCACAACATGTTTAAAATAAAAGTAGAAACTGTAAGACAAGTCTACTTACTACCTGCATGAAATACAAGTATTTTAACAAAAACAGATGCAACAGGGAGTTAGTGAATTTGTTCGCAGAAGAAACCATAAATAATACCCCATACTCCAGGTACTGGGTATAAATTTGAGTTTTCTCCCAAAGCCGTGAACGAAATTCTTCCCATATTGTGTGATATAATTTTCAGTTCCAAGAAAATACTTCCAATACATTTTCTGATCAAGGTTTTACTTGATGGATAAACTTTAATGTAGTTTTTGCAAGATGTTCAAGCGAATAATAGGTATCTTTGTAAAATCACAAAATTGACATATGTTCTGATTAAATCGACGTTTGTTTTAATAAATTATCAATTAACAATTTGTTACAATCTTACATTCAACCTTTTTTCTAATATCCATTTTCTAGCTTGAATTCTGTTGATTTTATGTAGAAATTAAGCACTTCTGTGCTATGTTCTTAATTCAAAGTTTAAGGCAACAAATGCTTGTATGGAAAATTTTCGACCTGTAAAGCAAATTGTTCAAAATTTGAAATTTGTTTAGTGAAAATAAATAATAGATATAAGTGAGTAAACTACTCCTTCAAAATACTAATACCTTAACATCACCCGATATTTAGAGTAATATTTTGCTGTGATGCTTTTTTTAGCAATTCAGCATAGAGATTCAGTGTTATAGATTACCGTTACCAATTTCTTCAAAGAATTCCTTATAATTATTACAAAAGTTTTGTTACATAAATTTCCCCTTCTTGAGATATTACAAAGATGTTTGCGATTTATTCAACCTATTTTATTATCACGTTTTGTTTTACCTTATCACCTTTGTTTCCTAATTTCTTCATTTTTTATTAAGTTTTGTTTATATTCTCTGTATTTAAAGTCTTCAACGTTTTTTCTTATGGAAAATGAAATACTTATGAAAATATTATTAATAATACAATAAAAAATATCTGATCTCTTACAAGTATTAGTTTTGGGGGTGGTTTATTGAGTTTTATTGTTTTGTTGAATATATTTTTCGTTCGGCAATATATTAGATCTTTCTCCACATTACAATTTTCGTAAATGCACGTCGACACAACGTGAGTTGGTCAACCAAGCAGTGTTTTGGACGAGAACTGTGATAGGAAATATCGGAAATCTAGAAATGACTTCTACATTCTTCTGAAATTTAAACAAAATCTCAAATGAGCATCAAAGCGCATTTCATATAATCGATCAGCCTTATCCTGTCAATTTTTATTTGTAATAATGCTGTTTGATCGCACTTTTTTCTAGAATATGGTGACACAGTGTTTGGGTAACAAAAATTTAAAGAAAAATTCACTTCCCGCCGCCTTTAGAAAAGAAAGTGAGTCAACTTCTTGGGTTTCAATCGTTGTCGTTTTAGGGCGCGCGAGCAAAATGGCGGGGCTTCAAACTTGGGACAAATGAGTTCACAACTTACGAAGACGTCTTCAACTCTTTATGTGAAAGAATTCAACAATTCCAATACAAAATCTGAATGTTTGTCAATTCAAAATTGTTCGTTTCGTTTCATGATAGTGAGTGATAATTCCTTGCCGATTGAAAGCGAAAAATATAACGAAGTTTCTAGAATACTAATCTAAATGAATTCCAAATATTAATTAAATTGAATCGTCATTCTAAAAATCTATTATCTTGCTTTTAACTAAATCGAACCTGTCAACCATCAGTACAATGTTCCAACCATTTATATCGAGATAAGCTCCAAACTCAAGACAATGTCGCATGTCAGTCAACATTTAACTAAGTGTTCAGATAATGTCAACTTAATTTCTAACGCAGATTTATTACCAAATTCGAATATCCAAATAATAAACCATGCAGGGCTTCCCAGTAGATTAGATTGCATTTGAACAGCACTGGGATCACCCCGAATCGGTCATAATATAACTTTATTGAAATCAAAAGCGCAGATTTGCGTTCTACTTTCTGAGTTTATGCATGATGGTGAAGGAAATTTCGAAACTATAAATATTTTTTAAATCCATGTAAATTATTGCAGTGACTGCTAATATAAAACTTGATTTATGCAGAAAGCATGACAGAACACACCTTAACAATAAACACGATCTGATCGAGTATAGCCCATCATCGAATAAATTGCCTTCCAATTTAATTGTTAGAGATGGCGTTTTTTAATATATTGCGGTTAGTATATTATATTAGTCGTTTTATAAGTATGATTTTGTCTGATAAAGTGCAACATTATTACAAGTCGTATTATAGTGGTTCAATTTACAGTCGGTCCGTGCAAGAGTAGAAAATACAAACATCTTTACCAACAAAGTAAGATTTTTGTCAAAAGATAGATTGTAGAATATTGTGAAGTCAAAAGTAGGAAAGATGAATTTTACAGTGTTATACTTTCTTCTCATCACAATACTTTCTTCCGCATTTTCCGCTTTGCTAAAATTATATTCTTTATGATTCTTTATATTTCCGATTAAAATATACGACACGGTTCATCAATTTCTGAAGCATTCTGGTCGTCGTTTCCGATGGCACTCGATACAGACGGAGAGGCCGCCTGATAGATTTTCCCACGTAAAAAAATCAAAACGTTTATGGAATACCGCTCAGATTAGTCGACTTCGAAATGGCGGAGAAATCTTCAATAATGATTTTCAAGCATACTTAGATTTACTAAATCAGCTTTTTACGTAAAAGCAGTTGCGTTGATTAAAATAGGGTAGGGCCAGCTCAACTTTAAAAGAGTTATTTGAAGATATAGTAAACTACAAAAGTCGACTGCTGTAGACGGAGTAAGACACCATTCGCTTTTGACGTAGGGTTACAAAAAGATTATTTTCAAACAATAATTTCATCATAGTCTATTTTGGATTTAAGTTTCTATGTACACCCAACGTAATAACGTTCCTCATTCAAGGTGCGTGGTTAAATATAGCGTGGGCGACGAGGTTAGAAGGTCATGTTACGTATGTTGCGTCATAATATTACGTGATCCATTGTACAAATCTTTATTTCATCATATTTCAAAAATAATATACAAGAAAAAAAATTATGTCGTGTTGAGTTTTATTCAACGCTGTCATGATTGCACATTTTACTACTCCTACTGAATCATACTTATTCATTTTTTATGGAATCAATTATTTAGATTCAGCAGAATCTGTGGTTTAGTTTTTATTTTCCTTGTTATGACCGATTAGCTTCCAAAACGTGTCCAAAATTCCAACACCTGTCGACTCATGTTATTATAAACATGCCAAAAAAAAAATTCATTTTTCATGTTTTTCCAAGACCTTGTCGTATAGCTTCCATATTATTAGGCTGTGTTTTGGGGGCTTAAACACGATCTAAGTTCTCGTCCGCAAACCTATCATTTACCAGGTATGATCCCATAAATTAGGCTTCGCTTGTCACCTACCCTAATCAACAGCTAAATTTCTTTTGGTATTACCTGGAAGGTATCATTACTGCTGGTCTGGTTTGTTTTGGGATTAAAAGTGCTTTTTCTTTGAGAGCAGGTTGGCATTGAATATTTTGTTGATTTGAAAGCTAAAACTTCACAAAAATGGAGTTTTGAATCTGCCTCGCCAGTTTGAAGAATTTGTATTATGATGGAAATTCTATGAAACGTTTAAATACTAGAGCAAATGGGTAGATACGTTTATATACCCTTAACTGCTGTGATAAATTTGTATGTCTCACAAAAACATTAAGAGGAATTTCACTCGCACAAAACCTAGTGTGGGAAAACCGCAAAACTCTGATAAAACAAAACATACATACATCTTCCTTAATTGCGCGCAAAGTGAACCGACATTGGCGTAATGTAACCCGAGTAGGCCTAACAAACATCCTCACACCGTTCAAGAGGTTTAATCAATTTCGCAAATAAATCCACGAACATTTTAGTTGGTTAATTGTTCTTTTGTGGTTTGCAAATGCGATATGTCTGCTTGTTATATCAACTGGCAGAGAATGGGATAAGCCGCATAGAATAGAGGTGACGATTGAAAAGCCTTTTCAGCCATTTACCCTCTTGATAGTGACAAAGTGGATCAGACGTTCATATAGCCTTGGTAGTGGCATCCGTCCGGCATCCCGTCTCGTCGCAAAACTTCAGGGATTAAATATTGAAAGCTGAGGAATTTCAGTCAGTATTGTTTAGACATAGGAATCGAATCACAATTTGGTTCTTGAACTAAAGAAACGAGTCATGAAGTAGATGGTCAGACATGGCCCTATTTGCCTAGTGGCATATAGTATGTTTTAAGTTTGGCTCCGGACTATAGAAAGAAATTGTCCTGCCTGTATACGATTGATAAAAATATATTTGTTCCTGAACTATCTGACTGAATAAAAATACATCACGACATTTTTTAAGGTAAAGGAATACATTCAGGCGTGCCTGTGCAAACATGTTTCACATGAAGATGAATAGAGAGAACTCACACAGAAGTCCCGCTGTCTCGTGCCTCGTGATTTGTCCACTTCAAAATACGAATTAAAAGGGTGCAATTTAATAGGCGTCTAAATATTACCTGCTTAATTCCACCATTGCCGAAGGAACTAAGTACATGGGACTAATCAGGATTTAACTACGTACATACTCACTCAAAACCAATGCAATGCGTGCAGTGTATTCAATGCATCAGGAATAAAATGGGGATAGAACTGATATCATTCATAACTAGATACTGATTTAGGTAATTTTTCTCTACCTTGAGAATGTAAAACATTGTTTATTCAAATATTTTGCGAGAATTAAATATTTTAAATAAGATCCGATGTGTTTTCAGACATACCAATGTGACATTTTTGTGACATAACAAAGCTTTGGCCAAATAAAACTACATTCTTGTAAAATAGGAAAAGGGGGTCAATAAAACTAGCCGAAAGTAAATGTAAATCAACCGTGTAAACAAAATATCCGGGGCGACAGACAACGGAATATCAAACTTGTCAAATGATATGATTTTCATAAATCCATGACATATGTCGTCCTGACATTAGTGTGTACTTTGTACATCTTGCATGGATTGGCTGTAGAGTGTGCTTGGACAAACGCGATTTACCTGCGGCCCAAGTGCACAGAATACCCATTTATCCTATATTTTATAGCTGATATTTTTGTGCGATAACGTCGGATTTCTTTAAATTTTAATTAGATTGAGCGCAAGGCGAGTGTGACATGAAAACAAGGCGTGCTTTATCATATGGACTGCTTAAAAGTGACGCAAATCTCAAGTCAGACGATTTGGCGCCATAGCCGATACGGTAGTACACCGGCGTTTCATTCGTTACATTCAAACGCAAATCTAAGCGGCGCCTAATAATCATACTTTATTTGCCTTTTGTCCAACGTGACCGCAAAATTTAATAGGAGCTACTGTTATTATTAGTTATTATTAAGCAGTTTTGTTTACTGTTTACTGTAGGCAGCAAAATCTCCACTTTCGTACGTGTCACGGCGACTTCCGTTGGGTATGCTCTTTATTAAACGTTCGAGTACAGCGTAGGCGGCTCATGTGATAAATTGGGCGATGTGAGACGGCGAGGAACCGCCGCAATCTTCAGTCTTAATGTTCGGAGCAACGTTGTGTGTATAAACGCGGTCATCGTGAGAAGATTATTAATTCTGTCTAAAATGATAATAATAAAGTCGAATTATAATAGCTTAATATATTACACGTCCACTATCCATCCAATAAAAAAGTTATTAAGTTTATTGAGTGTACTTAGCGCGGATAGGGCAACGCCGTTCAGATTTATTGACATTTGCCGCAAGTCGATTTGCGTGAAGGGACCAGTGAATGGAGTGCGACCAAGCTAGTTATAATCACAAAGTGCTTTGATGGCTGTGGTTTCATTAAACTGGACTTTCTGTGTGAACACTCACGGTATTCTGTTTGCATTGCATAATTCCACAACATCTTGTGGTATACATATAGGATATACGATTGAATTTCATAGGACTAAATCAGGCCTGTGGTCAAAATTGCTATAACACTCAGACTATTATAAAAACATAAATTTATTGAACGTTTTGCGGATTCAAATAGAATTACCTTTTAAATTCGACGACCTTTTATGTTTATCTATGTTTTATTTAGTCACAAAACTATAAAAAATATGCCATACATACATGACGATATGCATAACGATACATGCCATAAAGTCATAAACTTTAAACACCCTTTACCCCCACGTTTGTTGTAGAACTATTTTACACCGTCACAGTTAATCCGGGTTAACCAGTAAAACAACAATTCTTTGAAGATCTCGTTAAAGACCTAAGTACCATCGGAAGATATTTTACGACAAAACTAGCTAAAGTGTGATTATTAGGCCAAAGATAGAAATCACCTGAATTGGCTAAGTAGAGTATTTATTGAATTGATGAAGTCTTTCCCAGTAAGCATGATTAGACTGACGTTAATGAGAAACGCCTCATGAAGTTTATCGCTTATTGTACTTTCTCAGGATTTATATTAAGATTTTTATTTGTATTAATTTTGTTTTGTTGGTATATTTAGTCGGAGAATTTTACAGGATAAGTACCGGACTTAGTTTTGCATACATTCAATTTAATCATCAAATTTGCTAAATTTGTCATACATCCGACATCGTCATCTTCAAACCAAGCGACTTATACCAAAACTGAAGAAACCTTCTCATATTCGTTGATAATTCGATTCAGAGATTTTCTCATTAATATGATTATTGAGTTTAGATGTATGAATCCACGAGCCTGCACTTGTTGGAACCATGATCTGGTCATAACGTGTAAATAAAGCTAGTGCACAAGTACGGTCGACAGTTGACAAATTTGTTATTAACTACTGTGTTATCATCTCACACCTGTTTCAATGGCACACATAAGAAACAAACGGGTAGAGTTGACTACCGTACAATGTATTTAAAGTATTCGGTGTAACATGGTTTATTGAACAGCAAAACAAATATCATCCATACAATTATATTTAGAACAGTGGCTGTTTTAAATACTAAAACATAATTATTCATTTGCATTCCACGTTGGGAGAAGAATATTGTAGTCTGAAGTAGACTAGTACTAACAGTCAACAAAAAAAGGAAGAAGTTATGAAAGATTTAGATTTTTGAATACGACACTCCGGAAGCTTAAATTATGGAAAAGAATTTATTCAAATTTTATAAATTCTGATCAGAGTATTGTGTTGATCACCGTTAATCAAGTCATAAATGATACCTCAAACCGATTGAGAAAGGTGCGCACATACTCCACAAAGCACAGATTATAATCGAAGTTGAAGGCAGGGAAGAAAGGGTGATAGAATTAGAATTAGGAAAACGTGTAAAAAAAATAGGAACAAAGAGTTGGACGAAACAAAAAATATGAAATACGGAGGGGTAAAAGAAGAAAAAAGGAATGTAGAATGAAACACCAAGAGTGATATTACATGAAAAATCATCAATGCGATACACATTGAAATTGTCAATTCAACTCTGTCAATTGTCAACTCTGAATTACATCATAAATATCATACTCTAGTAATTATGTTACATAAGTAAGTTTATTCAGTAGAGCTGATTGTATTATGGGATGCAGCAAAGGTCGGGGTTAATGCAACAGATAACATCAACCCATGGAAATAAAATTAGCGATCCAAGCTTAGTCAAGCATGACATGAATAACTTCGACTATGTTTTCCTTCGCGGTTGATTATTGTCTTCGGAAGGTCAAAAATCAGCAACAAATTTGAAATGTTGCAAGGCGCGAAACGCCATCCTAAATTCAGATAAATGGCTCAATTTGTACTATTTTTACCCAAAGAAGATCCAAAGCTTTTAAAATTCGCCACAGTGCTCATCTGACTTGTTTGAAGCGTCACCAATTAACATAACATTGGTGTTGAATAGAAACGAGACGCTAAATGATGTGTGGTTTCGTCTGAAATACCAAAAATGATGACCATCTAAAATCAAAGTTTTTGTCTGCTGCTCAACCGAGTATAAACCACTGTTCCGACTTTCAAGTGTAGCAAAAAAATCACAAGAATAAACAAAGATATTCGAAGGAGATGTGTATTCCTGCACAAATATTATCAGGATTTTTAAAATATACATTCACGTGCCTTAGAAAAGATAACATTACACTGGTTGTTAGGTATCGGTTCCAAGTTCAACATATTAGGTGTATTCGAAATTAATAACGATGAATAAATAGTATGATGAAATAGTGTTCCTGTTACGTCGGAGTTCATTTTTTCTCAACGCATACGTGCCCGACAAGTCACGTTCTTTCAGTGTACGTCTTTTATCTAAGTATTGAAAACGGGAACATAAGAGAAAATCACGTCAAAAGTTGATGTGGATGCTACTTCTAAAAGTTATGCTTATGATGACAATATTTGAGTGGCAACATACGTTGATTATAAGAGGTGAAGTAAATGAAGTGAGCAATGTAGCATCAACATCAGAGACGTCCGGATAATTTCTCGCCTCGGTAAACACAAAAAGATCAAAAGAATGCCTCGCTTTCTTCCCCATTTTATTCGGAACTTCGCTGTCGATAAGACATCAATTCATAATTGCGCTTGCGTGTCGTGAGATCGTTCAAATAAACCCGAAAGCAGATTTGTGTAAGTTACTTTAAGCCATATACCTAAATGACATATTTGGTGTTCGGTGCCCTCTCACTTTACAATTATCTATCGTGACATCATACACAGTAATGTAAAGGCTTTGATAAACCAAAATCAAATATTTTGGTCTCTGATAATTTTACTATGTTGGATGACGTATTTTACGTCGGTGGTAATCATGACACAGATTAAATAAACTAACGCCTCGGTTCTAAAGAGGTTATTTATGAATTGTGCCGGGGTAAAATAATTTGGTCAAAAATAATCATAAAGGAACTGATTTACTGTGATTCAGGGCAACTGCAGAACTTTGTTCACTTCGATCTAATCGGTATTTTCCTTTTTGTTTCTTCATGTATCAATATTTCTTTCTTCAAATTATTCTAGTTAAATATAGTTCACTATTCAAAATCACTTTTCGCGTAATAAAATAATTCAAGGGTTCTTTGGTCTTGTTTAAACGTCAAGTGCGAAATTTCACTCAAATATTTCCCGATGATAAAAGTAACCGACAATATTTTGTTATGGACCAACGCAATACACGCGTGCGCGGTCGTTGGTGGGCTGCATCTCTAGAATAAATGTTGCCAAAATTTGTTTATATACACGTCTATCATGTGCGACCACCACCACTTAGACTTATCACCACATCATAGAAAAGAAGTCGGAAAATATTATTGAAAAGTCCAATATTTGTGAACGGACGGATTAACTCGGTCGCAAATTCCGGAAGATAATATCGTGACCTTCGTGACTGCAGTGGAAGTTACGATCAGTTTTTTCATTATATAATATGCTACATAATGGGAAGCCACCAAGTCGTCTTAAAACTATCGTTTGAAAAGTGATTTAAGTTCGAGTGAAGGTTTTGTATTTTTTTTTTGCAAAATTGTATCCAATAACTAATAAACCTACATGTGGTCAGCTAAACAAAATGATGAACAATTCCATTGAATAAAAGCTCAATTGTCTCAACCTTTCATCTTTTGAAAAAAATTATATTACCATTGAGCGACAAACCTACATTTTTCTATAACAGGATTAAAAACTTTTTACCTCTCTGATGTCTGATGGTGGTTTCCACATTCTCCATAATCATATATAACAAAATTGTGTGAAAACGTCTTTTCATTGAAAAAAAAGAAATTTAATAAGGAAATAATGAGGAAAAGTGTAGAGATATGTAGTTGACATCATAGAATCGATTACTATATTGCGTCATTCTTATTAGTGGGTAGTTCATAAAGAATTGTAACAAATGACTAATATTCATTTTATAATTTGTATCTTATTTGTGGAGTAAGAGGTATGACTTCATCCTGGAAAGTCTACGTGACTTTTATCAAAAAGTTTCAAGTTTTAAAAGGGTATGCGGGTCGGAAAATCGGAACGAAAAAGTGTCTAACGGAAAAATTTAGCATCTCGCATCCTAACGTGATGAAATGCTGTCACATTTTTGAAATGCCGTCGCAGAGAAGAGACTTTATCGATTGATTCGGTGATTATTAAGTATTTCCAGTCGTCACGGTGGCGGGAATTGACCTCAAGGGATTTATTCGCTGTCTGGCATAAAATAAATGTCTCCATATTTTGTCCATCATATTTCCTCTTTTTCTGTTTGTTCTGGAAAATCATAATGGGGTTTGTATAATCAATTCTTGTAAATGCGGCGCCACTTCCCGCTGGGAAAAGCTGGACAATCGCATAACTTGGTCTCGCGGAAGAGTGGACCTCATTAGCAAAACAACGCAATCATGCACGCAACTTTTAGTAATTTTTATTGATATAAATCATGTTAGCGACCAGCGTGACGAAGCATTTCGAAGTTCCTATTATCCCACACAAAGTTTATGTGAATTTCTGATGAGCCATCGTAATACTTGTTCTATTCTATAAAACTGTGTCTATGTTCGGAGGGTAACGTGATGGAGATAAATGGAGACGAACAGTCCTCAAACTGGCCAATATACACATTTTTCACGAATTGGAAAAAAATTAGAAAAGAAAAGTATATTTATAACATATTCAAAGAAAAACTTCGAGCATAGAGACAATTTTACCATAAACAAAATTTAATCCCAGAAACTGATGAATTTCTTGAGAGAATCCGTTTCTTTTTAACATTTTCGAATTATTTTCATAATTCCCTAAATTGCATCAGACGATCTATATAGAATAGGCTTAATGTGTGACAATGGTTGATTTCCTTTGGGCTGTCATTATTATCAACCAAATAGTACAGGACTGTAATAGTATGCATAATATGATAGTTTTACAATTATAAACAATTTTGTAAAAAATTGTGATACTGACAATTGTGATTACCATGAATAGTTGTTTTACCCTGAAAGCTGAAACCCTTAAAATAGAAGTAATAAAACATGCATAGCCGATGATTTCACAGCTTCCCTTCTCATGCTCGAAATATTTGTTGGGTGAAAACCAAACCAGTTCGCATACGCTTTTGATGAAACGCAACAATATGCTCTTTCTTCCGAACGTACGCTAGATAAACAGCATGTTGAGATCATGACAAAAAGTTTGGACAATAATAGATGAAAAGAACTCCACGATTCCAATATTTACATTGACTACCACAAGTATAAATCGTGTTGAAGTTCTATTCAATTCAGAAATTCCACAGAATCACTATCAGACACATATTGAATTATATTTATAAAAAAGTTTGAACAAGTATAAACGTATGTATGAAAACCGTACTTTATTCACGCTTATATTATGTGTGATTTTAGCAAAATATTTTTCATCGGGAAATTAAATTTCTATACCAAGGTTTGACTAATATTTGGATTTTGTGGAAAACCAGTTTCATGAATGTTCGTCTTCATTTATCTTTCACCATCACGTCGACCCTTTTTCTCATTGTACACACAGAGCAGTACGTGACCTAAACAAAGAACTCATCACCAATGGTCAATATACTTATATATGACATGCCATATTATAATACGTCATTTTTGATACCAGTCGGTGAATATAAGGTAAACAGTTCTTATCCGTTTAAGAGTATTTAATTTTCTTTTTTAATAACAATTTTCAATTGCCTACTCAGAGATCTGTTATTAACCGTTGAAACCCGGGTAAAAATGTTTATAATTGTTCCATCAGAAATAAGTTTTCAATATATATAAATTATTCACTGCAAAAAAGTACAACCGAAATTTTGAAAGGCAAAATATAAATGAATACTTTTTAAATTCAAATGATTCGAGGATAAGGCGATAAAAAAATAATAGGGTGATGTCGACTGCGATCATCAAAAATTCCACAATGATATGAGGCAAAAAACGATCATCATTTATCACCTGGCGATCAGTTTTTCTCATGATCCTGGCGCGACATCTCGTGGTTCAATATTGCTTTCAAGTTTTCTTTTACCAACGGATATTGCTCGAGAAACCACAGTTAAGAGTTTTGCGTTGGCAGTGTTGTAACGTAGGATGCAATAATTATCTCAGAACCCGTTTCGGAATTCAAAATCAAGGGATTGTAAACACACAAAGTAGAGGGTCCCCCGTTTTTCAAAATATTCAGATCTACCTCGGTCAGAAAACGTTACAGAAATATATTTGTGTAAGTGTGCAGCGAGACTCTTGAATTAAATAGAATAGTCATTTTCTCTCTTGCTATAGCATCCTTGCGTTATACGCATACGGATTCACCTGCGCAAAGGCATAGAGCAAGGAAAGGTAGTTAATTTCACGTAACCCCAACTGTCAATTATTTAGATTTCGTTACTGTCTGCCAGCCGGGTTACCAGCCCAATCAGGAACTTTGATGGAGAAGAAAGTCGTAGCCGACCAAACATTGTGTGAACCACGCAGCGTAATCCAAAGTGTGGCGAAGATTGTATTCCAAACGCTTAGTAGCCACAAGCAAGCGGACCTTGAAATTGCGACTGTAACGAAATTAATTTTTCGCACACAGTATATAAATCAACCGTTCAAAATCGTCGCCATCAAGAAGATGTGACCACCATCACCACTAGGCTTTCTGAAAGCAAACAACTATCTATGGCCGTCGGTATGTTCGTGCAGTGTAGTGCAGTTTTCCAGTGATTTCGCCAAATGGTGTTAGTAGACATGGTTGATTTCTGTATAGTCCTCTAGACCCGGGGTGCACAACACGGGGCACGCGTGCCAAATTTGGCACGCCATACGCTCAAGCATGGCACGCGAACGGTTTTGTTAACAAATTTCTTTTATTTAGGATATACATTAAAATATCACGTTTATATCAAAATCAGCAGTTTTTCAGAACATTAAATTGTTTCAATAAATAGATATTCGTTAATATGTATTATTATTAAAATTTGTTTGACGTGTTTTACGGGAGTTAATTTACAATACGAAAAATTGTGCGTGGCACGCAACAAGATTATTTTGAAATATTTAGCACGTGTCCTCATTTGAGTTGTGCACCCTTGCTCTAGACCCGGCACTTTCATGTTCTGTGTGTTGTGGGCTTGTGGCTATTCTGACAATGTGCGGGAGTTTGTTTTGAGCGTCTCACGTTTTACGTCGGCCCATGAAAAACGACTACAGGTCTTGGCGCATGCTATCTCTCGGATCCCGGCCCTTCAGTGCAGGAAGTCGTTCATGTTTTGCTTAGCGCTGGGTTGATCTGGTGGCCTGGCATGACGTACGATAGCTTCGCTGGAAATCATTGATCCAGATGCTGGCATTGTAGTATTTTTCCAAGTTTCTGGCCCCGTGCCTCTCATTTTCTCTCTTTTGATCGTGGGTCGTGGTTAATTTTTACGGTTATCCAAACCAAGTTTCTTATATTGTCCATGATCAAACGACTCTGTAACTACGATTAAGTAGTAATTTTGAACATATGAACCAGTTTGCACACGCCATCTCGCAAGAACCGCCTTCTGGTAGAATAGGCTGCAGTAGACCTACACTTCTCCCCGAATACTACTTTGCCGAATACTAGATAACGAGGGTTCTCCTGAGTCTTGGTTACTGGTAAGTAGTAATTAAGAACTATATAGTCTCTATCTACACTACCGTTTACATCTAAATCATCAACTCATTCTGCACGCTGGCCCCGCAGCCAACTGCCAAGTTGTAATGAATACAACGAAGTACATCACTGGTCTTTTTGAATGGTGTTTGTGGTTGTAACGACTGTTTCCGGCCCTTCGGTTTTCTGGGTTTTGCAGGGAATTATAATAATGTGTGGATGTTTCATCAACTTCTCATGTATACAAGTTTAATGCTGTAAGAACAAAAGAAGCACTTGTGTAAGCACCCTGTTGTATAGTAGTTTACTTCGGAATTTGCTGAATATTCTGGTAATGACAGAATCGTCGTCTCCGTCTTCACTTATCAAAACTCCTGCTGTGTTGGTCTCAAAATGCTAACCTTCGTTGACTTTATGGATCATATGATTATCATCGCAAAACATAACTGGATATTGATTCAACTGAAACGTTCCACACTGAGCCTGATTGAGAGGGTGGCGGCCCTGGCGAATTTTTGTTGGCATGGAATAAGATATCGCAGGGAGTCAATTGCAATACGTTTGATAAAATAGACCAACGAAAATCAAAGCACTTATAAAATAAATTTGAGTTGGGTTGCGCGAGACTAACTTTCTATCTTTTCTCTATATACGCCCGGATCCGCATGCGTATACTGCAAGGATACTGTAGCTGGAATAAAGATGACTATTCTATCCAATTAAAGAGTCCAGCTGCACACCAACACAAATGTATTTCTGTAACGTTTCGTCCGACCAGAGTTAGACTTCTTTAGACAAGCAGTTTTCAACCTTGTAAAATATTTCGGAAAAGGGCAATACCGGCCTGGTTCTTTAGGGTTTGCCTTCTAAGAACCTTCCAATAAATTAGTTGTGAAGTTCCAAAAAAGTTGTGAAAAGTCCATGCGGGCAGCGCAAATACATATATATGTCTATGGTGTGCCACAAAAAATCCGGGAATGGGCCCCAGGGGGCTTTCTTGTAATCATGAGAAGTATAGTGGAAACAAATCATTTGTCACCAACTGACGGCAACAGTGTGCATTGTCAGAATTTCACGAAGTGGGTTCACCATAAAGAAAAGGGACACTGACAGGTTAAGAAGGAGGCGAAGAAATTATTTGTTTGAGTTGCCAGGAAAGCTACAGCTGAATGTATCAAATTGAAGGATGGCGGCGTACATCGCCTGATACAACATAGTTAAGAAATGAACCGATTTCTCCAAAAAACGAGGTAACGTAGAGTCGTAGACTATCATTAGTAAATTATTCGAATCATTTATCAAATATTGCAGCTCATATTGGATCATTCAGAACGAAAATCAAAATCAAGGATGTGCAACATTTTTTGTCGGCGGGTAGCAAGCCTTAACTGATGGAATACATTAGTAACAAGCCGTAGGAAAAGCAAGAGGGACGAATGTGGCTATCGCTTATCCTTACAGAGGGCACCGGGCAAAATGGAGAAAGATTTAAGGCAGCAACAAGAGCAAAAAAATATGTATTTTTACCTCTGTGAGCGCCTTTTAAAATATGAACTGTCTGATTAAAATTTTATGCTCGATGAGAGTTGGCAAGTGTCACACTGAATGTCTGGCGGCCGAGTTGCGACTCACGGCCGCCTGTTGCACACCTCGGATTTAGAATGTTGACTGATGAGCAATATTATTTTCATCCAGTCGTTTTCAATAAGCGAAAAATATGCTCCAAATTTCATGGTAAAGCTAAAAGTAAGTTTCTTGGAATATTTTGAAGATCATCGATAAGGTTCGAAATGGAGACTGGTCAATTTCTTTATTATCGACATTTCACCTAAATTCAATTGTAACCGTCCCATAGCCTATGCGCGCGCTGGCGACACAAATTGATTTCGAGCTTGCTTTCGAATAACGTTTGTACACCGAATAAATAATATATTGCGCCAATCTCTGGGAAACCTCGAACGAAATCGAGTCATGATGTCGTTTTCATATAGCTCTACCTCTTAAAGGAGACTTGGCCTGGCTAGGGAAATCTAGATTAATTTGCGCTATTGTCCTCAAGCTAACGTTGGTTTGCTTGGCTCGCGGAAACAATCCTTTGACTCCTTAGTTGAATCGCCGCCAGGTTAATGAATTATTCGCCCATTATTTTATTTGAATATACACTAGAGAAACTGGAATCGATTCATGACTTGAATCAACAAAGATTCCTTTACCGACTCGTGAATCTAATGACTAGGGAGGCGAAAATTGAAATCAGGTATCCAATTGAGATTCAAATGTGTTGCCACTCAGGTAGACATACTTTGACCTGTGGTTGCAGTGTTTGAGTTTCTAATCAACATTTGTCTAAGCTTGATAAGAGTAAAATTTAGTCAAAGTTCAACATTGAAATTCCGTGCAACATTAAAGAATTCATTAACTTATTAACAAAATTAGTTTGTATTGCATTGAATACAATTTTAAAAACTTATGCCTAAAATCTAAACTACGGAATAATACTATTTACTAAAATTAGTTATTAGTGTTTGAATCTCATTTTTCTCAAGAAATTGCACTTTCTAGGCTTCCAAAGATGCCCTGACACAAATTAGATTTGCTGTATGTAAATATTACACCGAAAAATTTACCAACGGAGCAAAAATAAAAACTAGCAATCATAAAATATAGATAATCCCCAATTTATGAAAGGCATATAAAATGATTTGTATGATACTTGATTAGCAGGCTGTAAAAATTTTGTATCAACGTTGCTCACAAAGTACATTTATTTTAGTAATTTTTTTCATTAAATTTTCGTAAAACAAAAAAAGAAATTGCATAAACTAAAATTGCCTGATGATTGCAAGGCTTCAACGATTTGAAGGGTCACGAAAGCACAAATGTACAGATCTACAAAATTTACATACGTATCTCTTCATGTTGTAAACATTTTAGTTAGAATTTAAATAAATAATGACCCTATTTAAAAGTTTGTTTTGATTTCGATGTTTGTTTTGCTATTTAGTGGATGTGGTATTGTATGAATCACTCGGTTGATCATTTTCAAAATAAAGTAGAACGTCGAATTTATGGGCGAATTGTGTCGGTCATTTGTGTTTGACGAGCTTAGGGCTACACACGTCTATGAATAGTTTGAATTCTTAATGAAAGTTTAATCGATTCTGGTCCAAAGTATAAAAAACGCGAATAGAATTTCGGTTCGGTGTTTAACTAGTAACCTTGCTGTACTTTTTTAATTCACGTCTCACTTCATCAGTTGAACTTTGTCTATTTGGTAAGTAATATTTAATTATTATTACGCAATTTTTTACTAGTATTAATCAAATGATCATATCAAAATTTGATTTGTCTCATCTAAAGTAAAGATTATAATATCGATTTTATAGTGTTTTAAAATTGTCAGATTTATTAAGAGATTTGAAACTCTGTTGAATTAGGAGTTAGTGTTATGCTATTTTAAAAATGACATTCCACGTTTTGTTTCGAAAACGCAGTTTTGACTATACTACGGTTTCAGCGAAAAGAATGTTGGTATTCTGATTGGGACATACATGAATTTATTCGCATAGTGCTAAGAAGATTGTTATTATCAATATTACGTTAGAATATTTGTTTTGACTGTGTTCTGGACACACGGTGCGCTAGAAAGTCTTTGTTTACAATTTTTCTCTCGCCACAAGAGCTCGCCTGCAAGGTCACTCGCAACGTGGCGGCGAAAAGTTATGTCGACTCTGCCTGCAAATAACGGCGCTGAAGCTTTATTGGCGCTCAATGCATCGGCGGAGAACAAGATTATGAATTCTGTTGATGTAAATGGTCCAAATGGAGCTTGTGTTGGGAAGATAACAGGGGCAGATTTTGAGTATTTTATATGGAAAGACAAGGCAGTCATAGGCAGAAACAGTTCTCATGGACAAGTTGATGTTAACATTGGTTTATCTTCTTACGTTTCAAGAAAACACCTTCAGATCTTTCGAGAACGCAACAGATATTTTCTAAAATGTCTGGGAAAGAACGGAGTTTTCGTTGATGGTCAGTTTCAACGACTGGGAGCCGAGCCACTGCCTTTAAAACCAGCGTAAGTGCGATAATCTTTCGGTGTGTCTGCGGTTTGTTGACAATCGGGCGTTGATGCGATCACTAGAGTGTGAAGCTTCTCCGCATTGTGATTGGTGTAGAGATATCACGTGGTGTCTACACGTAAACAAACGGAACATGTCTGCTCGCCTCGTGTTTACATTTTGTCAAATTGTGAATGACTGACTGCAAGTTACCGCTTGTCATAGACTACTTCTGTACTTACGTTAAAACCATGATTCATGAAAGGCACACATATTTCAAGATTTTGTTTTAATTACTCAAGCTTAAATTAAAATATTCTGCATGAATAAGTCTGGCCTGGAACTAATATTAAATTGGTATTGTCATTCAGCCATTGTTATTTTTATCTTTTTAATAATAAACTGGGGAGGTCTGGAATACACACACATAGACAACAGGCTTTCACGAAGCATACAAATATTGGTTATATAATCCTATTGTAGAATTGCTCTCATATTGATCCAGTCATCAAAACTGACTAGTTCTGTAGTTGTAATCACCAGATCAACATCAGATGTCTAGAATAATAATAAACTGGTTAGCTTTTCCCCATTCCCAATCAGGCCTGGTATCTGGGGTTCAGCATGTGAAAAAGCTTTCAGATTGGCATTCTACGCTGTTTATCTTGATACAAATAGAAGCACTAATTCTTTGTTATTCAAGCAAAATTATTCCAATCTGTAATGCCCTGTATATTTTCTAGATCTTCTTGGCAGGATTTCTTTTGGATGATATCCCGTTAAACTGTATAACTTAATAAAAACAAAAAATTCTTACTTCAAATTCATTTAGGGGCATGAACTAAAAATTATTTGCAAATCTCACAATTTCTTAGTACGAGTGGACTTTCCTATCATAGTAAAGTTTATTTATTTCGAGTAGTAAAAAACAGTAGCATCAAAAATTTATTGATAAAAAATATGCTTGGTAGCCTGCAACAAAATTTTTTCATATTTAATAAAATCCTTATTTCGTTGGCTCATCGGCGTTCCGATAACTGGCCAATCTAATAAATATATACATATGCAAGTGCCATTCACGCCAATTCCGATTTTTTATTTTGTTTATGTTGATAAAAGTTTTAAAACGAAATTCAATCTCCAAAAAAATAACTTTACAGTGATTTATTTTTTCAGGTGTACAATTCGATTTCCCAGTACCAACATCAGATTATATTTTTCAATTGTCAAAGCAGAAGAAAAACCTCATGATGCTCTCATCAAGCTTGCAGAGGAGAAACCTGTAAGAGTTCTGACGTTTCGCATACTATTTGTAGAGGTTACGCAAGACTAACTCCCATTCCCTCCTCAATGTCAATGCGCTAGTGGATCCGTATCGTATAATGCAAGGATGCTGTAGCAGGAATAAAAATATCATACTATGCAATTCAAGAGTCCTGCTGCACACTCACATAAATGTATT
The DNA here is from genome assembly GCF_964204865.1 of Styela clava. Classification (NCBI taxonomy): domain Eukaryota; kingdom Metazoa; phylum Chordata; class Ascidiacea; order Stolidobranchia; family Styelidae; genus Styela; species Styela clava. The sequence continues at coordinate 16,582,983 of NC_135260.1, read as the reverse complement.
TCTGAAACGTTTCGTCAGACAAAACATTATATAAATACATTTGTGTTAGTGTACAACAGGACTCTTGAATTGCATAGTTTTAAATACTGTTACAATTTTATGACTCAAATCGGATAATATGGAGATAGATGTCGGAATTACCTAATTATTATTAACCTGGTTTGTAATCTGCCCAAATAAACTTTTATTCATTTAAAATGACTTCATATCAACTTTGGTAAAGAGATTGATGTTTGATGCTGTCTTTTTTTTTATTTTTTATCTCTGATAAAAATGCCTTTGTGACATCATTTAATATTACTCTAGCTGAAGTGCATTCCTTTCCCATCAGGACAAATCTTGTTATGTGAAATAGCTAAATTACTTAAAGAGTTTGCATTTCCTAATTCAATGATTAAATTCTGATGTTAATATTTTGATATAAACAATACGGTGACCGTACATTTGAACCCACGTACATTTGAACCCATGTGTATATCCACGGGTTCAATCTATATGCGGGTGCTAAAACCCATGGGTTAGGGTTAGTGTGGGTTCAACTATCCGAAAAACAAAAAAAATTCCATAGGTGCAATAGCATACAGGTGCAATTGTCATGGGTTCAAATGTAATGGAACCAAACAATACATCCATGTTGGCTTTTCTTTAATATATTTAGCTATTAATGTCAGGTTTTTCAATTAGTTTTTATTTCAGGGAGAATGTGCCTACAGATGTGCATTTTTATGTATCTGCACATACATTTCTCAATTATACACATTTTAGTTTTTGGTAGGAGCGTCTCACTGCTGAATCTTGTCATAATTAAATCTTTTATTTACTTTATTGTAGAATATCCCTGAAATTCCAGTACCTGCTTTACCTGAACTTGAAGAAACAATAAAGCTTGAGACAGTTGTGCAAGATGTGCGAACGTCACCAATATCGAAACCATTTTTACCAGTTCGGGAACCAACACATTTTGTTCATAATCCTTTTGCAAATAAGGCATATTTGAGTGCTCCACCATCACCTACTGGAACAATAAGGTAATCAGTTCTGTGACATATAATTAGTTACTTAATTTGTATTGTTAAAGTATTGCAACTTTATGGTATGATCTGTCATATCAAACTTTTTACGCCATGAGTTTATATTAAATAATTGATCGAAGAGATAGAAAAAATTCATTTTGTTATTGTTATTGGGAATTGTGGAAGCATTTTCCTCTTTACATTACTTAAACCAACCCACACATTTCCTAATATGTACTCCATATCTTTAAACTACAATTCCTGATGGTTTTTTCCATACAACTATGTTTAATCATGATGTAGCAGTGATATATTTTAAACCACATGCTTCTCTTTCTACAGTGCTGCAAATTCATGTCCTGCAAGTCCTCGTGGGGGCACTAGTCATATGAATATAACAGACAATCTTAAGATGGCTGCCGCTTATGCTGCCAAGGTAATTTTTTTATTTAGTACTCCTGAATTTCAACTTGAACTATTGGGAATATTTAAAACAAGGTTTACCGGTAATAATCTTAACAATTTACTTTGAGATTCTGAATTATATGGATTCAGAACTTTTTAGATTACATTCGTAGGGGCTTACGGCTAGGGATGTAAGTTTTAAAATTTTGAAAGAACACCGGTCCGGAGCAATTAAAAAAGGGCTTGATTTCATTCAAATAAAATGATCCAGATAACATGAGGCAGGCGATTGAACAACGCAGCGACGTTGCCTAAACTCCAAAAGCGTTCTTCGTTTTTCTTTCACATGCTTATAACTTTCCCCAAGTCTTAACATTCCTGGGGTTGTTATTGTATACCATAAGTGAGGTGCTCACCTGTGTGTGGGGCAGCTGCTTAGGGGTACTGTTTTGATTTCATTTATTTGTATGTATCTTTTGTTTTTGAAGACTTAAAGTATGGAAGGTACATAGTATGATTGCTCACCGACAGGTAAATTATTGAAGCATGAGATTCCTAATTTTCATTCAAATATACTAATATATACATTAAAAGGTTGTACAAGAACGTGGCGATAGTCTTGATGGAAATCACGGAAACGACAGTCCGCCCAGAGATGATCAAAAACCCCCATATTCATATGCTCAACTTATTATACAGGTATTTATGTTCATAGCTGATTGATATATCACATTTTTAACCAATTGAATACGATAAATATATGGAGTATACCTGTAATTTGTGGGTTATGAAAACACTATGCATTTGAATTTACTGCTAGATATGATTTTCTGTGTGGTTATTAATAGCTCTTATATTGGTAGGTTTTGATAGCATTCTTATTGACCATTGAGATTGACCTATTAACATGAAGCAAACTGTGGTAGTCTATGAATCACAAAAGAAGTTGTTTACTTTAGTGTGCCTTCTTTATGCTCGATTGGACATTACTTGCTCTATCTATAAAATTGTTGATTTTACCACAATAGTAAGGAAATAAATTAGATATATACTGAATTACAATGAAATACTCAATATTGGATTAAATTATTCACATGTTAGCAGTTTTATTTCGTGCTCTGCATTGATACATACAATCAAAATGCTTCGAATTGTGTTCTGAATAATTTAAACATTAATTAATGTATTTTGTGCCTTGTGCAAGTTGAATAAAACGAATGGCAGTTTTTCATTTGTTCAATTAATTTTGTCATGAGGAAAACCACAGTAAATCAATAGTGTGTTGGATGTATAAAAATTTTGGGTACTCCCATAGTATGTGTACCAGGTTAGGGTTAGGCCATAATTTTATTTCTATTTTCCCTATTTTAGTTCTATCATGAGTTTGGGGACTGTTTGTGTTAGCCAAATGAATATACCCTCTGCCTATAGGCTTCCGTCCCTGTTACCTCCATATTGGTACACATACTTCCGGAGCGCCAAATTTTGTGTACTGATTTCAAGAATAATGATATTTGCTTAGTGATTTGTATTTACTTCTCAGAAGTATTTTGAATTATAGTAGGTTGTCTGTGACATATCCTTATGTTTCATCAGTGTTTATACTTTCTTTGCAGGCAATCACATCATCAAAAAATAAACATTTAACATTGAGCGGAATCTACGCACACATTACAAAACATTATCCCTATTATAGAACTGCTGATAAAGGATGGCAGGTCAGTGCTTCAATTATTAACTGAATTAAGTATTCATAATACTTCTTTCATTTTATTAAAAGGCTATACTGCCTCATTGTTTTATATCAAATCTTGCTTGAGGAAACTTTTGGGTTTGAATTTTCACATTTATCTAGACTACAACCACATGAATAGGATAATGTTTATCTCTCCTCATATTTTATAGAAAAGCAATGTTCATTTTGTGCTAGATTTGTTGGACTGCCCTGAATTGAGTACCTTTATCCTTGGCTAAGTTGAATCCAAATTTTTCTTTTCTACAGAATTCAATAAGACATAATTTGTCGTTAAATCGTTATTTCGTGAAAGTTCCAAGATCCCAAGAAGAATCAGGCAAAGGATCATTTTGGCGCATTGATCCTGCTTCTGAGCATAAGCTAGTTGATCAAGCATGGCGAAAGCGACGCCAACGTGGTGTTCCATGTTTTAGAGCTCCTTTAGGAAACATCTCAGCTACCAGGTAAGCTGCTGGATTGTTGTTCCCCCTACCATCATGTGATTTTTGATATATTTCTGCTCAAATAATGCCGCTCCAGAAGTGTGTGTATCAATGTGGAGGTAACTAATTTTGTTCGCCTACTTTACATCAATTTTTGTAAACGGACTGAAACCTATGGGCACCTGGTACACACACTACGGGAGTACCCAAATAATGCTAGAGTTAAGGCTTCATGAACATTCGTGACGAAAAAAGACAAAAACGTTACAAATTTGGAAGACCATCAATGCCTATATTCTGACGCAATAATGATTGTGGCTTTTTTTTCCAATGAAAATTGTTTCATGTTTACATGTACGATATGAATAAACTTACTTCATAAATTTTTCACTGGGCCATACTTGGTATACGCAAATATATTATCAGGCTGATAACTTGTGTGTAAATATTGAAAAATCTCACAATATACTATATCTCACTCTGCGATGCCTCGTAAACAAAGTGCTTTGTGTATTGTGTAATACGAGATAAAAAACACTCCATACTCATCACATTTCAAAATCATTGATGTGTGCTATTGTTAAATAAATTGTCATTCATGAATCGCTACGCAATTTCCATTCACCAATATAAATATTATGACCCTGTGATCAAAATATTTGGACAAGAAATCGATATTCAAAGATTAAAAAAAATGTTTGTTTTTTATGATAGATATCACTTCATGGTACTCCCGTAGTGTGTGTACCAGGTTAGGCCATAATTTTATTCTGATTTTCCTCATTTTAGTTCTATTATGAGTTCAAGATCTGTCTGTGTTAGCCAAGTGAATATACCCCTAGTCCATAGATTTCAGATCCATAATACAAGTTGATGTAAAGTAGGCAAACAAAATTAGTTATATCCATATTGGTACACACACTTCTGGAGCGCCAAAGTTTCATTACAATGGCAAGTCTTAAATAGCCAGAAATAGATTTATTATTAGGCATGTTATTTTATTTACAAAAACTACGAATTGCTTACCTAATTTATTTTTCTTACTCTACCAAAATGCATTGGGTTGGCACGCTTTTACACATACATTAGCATATATCATGTTAAATACGTTCGGAATACCAGACTTGTGGGCAAATTCCAGATATACTATATAAATTTGATAACAGAATATTGCTCTTGTTCAGCAAATTGCCTTGGAGATGTTGTTACATGTGAATATCTAAGTATTTTGTGATTTGAGTAGATATATTGAATGTGAGAAATCTACCTGATTTACGTTGAACATCCCTGACTAAATTGTCTTTATTTTTAGATCTGCTCCTGCGTCCCCAGTTCACCCTCATTCAATTTCTCCGCAACCTCAACCCCAACCTTCTGATGTGAATAATGCACAATTATCAACCACTGCCATACAACAATTATCGGAACAGAAAGTTCAATTCATGCAAGTTCCACGGTTAGTATTCTAATAGAATCATTATTTGTTGATAACCTGTATTTTATGATTTTTGACTACAGTCTATCTGTGAATTACGGTGACCTGATAGCCACATCCAAGTTAGGTGTTAGACTGCATTGGCATTGCATATTATTGCATAAATCTTGGGTTCAAATCTCAAGCCTCTACCTGCCCCAGAGTGTAATAAAGTAGGTAGGCTATAGGGACCACAAAGATTCTTGTCTTTCCAAATAAACACACATATCGTAAGATATCAGTGTTGCTTGTATGAGCCCTACTCTGAGCGAAAGCGTGATAAGTGTCTTGTATAAAAATATTGCACTGTTCAATTACATTGCAGTGAAAACATTCTTTTAGTTGTGGTGTATTCTGAAGCATATTAAATCTCTAATCTATGCCGTCCATCCAAGCAGTCTTATCAACTTTCTATCTTCAAGAATATGAATGATTCTTATCTTTTGCTTAGAATATAATCAGATGGCCTTGAATTGAGACTTGGAATTCTGAGCTTTTTTTCTTTCATTTTTTGATATTTTCTTTTCAGTTTTGCTCAGTCTGCACCTGGATCACCAGCAACAATGTCAAACGCAGTAATATCAACTGGTATGGTGATCGGTGGAAATACTCTCCCTGTTATCAGTTCATTGACGACTGTTCAACAACAAAAATCATCAATCGGTGCAAAACCTGCTTTGCCAATGGTTTCTGCTGTTGGAAAAGTCATATGGCCAATAGATGTGACAAAACCTCACAGTAAGAGAATGTTACTATGCAAACGTAGGCTATTTGTGGGCTTGATGGTCTTGTGGTTTATCATGTTTGCATCAAAGGTCTCATGCCCATTGCCCACCATCAGATTGGAATTGGAAATCAATTCGAAATGATTTCAATCAATTTTTTGTTTGAATATGAGCTACTTTTGCATACATACCAGCGAATCGGTGATGATATTCAGTCTTTTAAATTCGAAATAATTATTTCGGGATGTTTTATTATGAATAGAAATCCTGGTAATATGTAAACTATTTTTCTTGAATTATGTTTTAGAAATTTGAATCAAACATTTCAAATCTAAGTTTTCAAACATTTTACAAAAGCTATGTCGGAGTTGTATGTCTGTAATCAATTCTTTATTGCAGTGGCATTTTCTGGAGGTCATGTTGTGAAACAAGTCGGTAGTAATGGTGTGGTTACAAGTGATGGCCTTCTAAGAACCTCGTCAGGTATGAAAAGTCACGTCAAAAATTGAGTACTATTTACAGTTCATCTTAACTATGGTATCATTAATGATTTTTTTCACATTCATGAACATGCAATATTGTACAACATCAATAATAATAGCTCAGTTACAATTTTGGTTTGTTTTTCCTGAATATGTACTTTTAATATTTTGGAATTATTGCTGATGAACTTTTTATTAATAAAATTCAACATAGGCATATGAACATAATTTCTTTTTCATCAACTAATGGATTAATATTTGCATACAATTCAGTTAGAGAGTAACTCAATTTATAAATTGTATTTTAAAAATAATACAAGTCTATTGTGAAACTTCTCTTGTATATGATTTTCTGTTCCAACCCAAGATGTTAGTTTTGAATTGTATTCAATATACCTTTTAGGCAGAGCAATATGTGGTCATTATGAGCTCGGGTGTTCTGCACTTATGTGCCAAGCTTATATAATGCATAAAATGTGTCAATATAAACACGACAGGCATTCCATTTATTTTTTTGACAAGTATACGATTAAATTCAATTTTTTTTCTCTTCAGATCCTCAGAAGTTGTCCATAGTCATGCAGCAACCTCAACAGGTTGTCATGGTAGCTGGACAACAACCTGGTGCTCAGCCTTATCCAGTCAGTCTGGGAACTATCATAACACCAACTCATATGTCTGTTGGACAACCGAGTAAGTAAATGCAAAGAAAATAGATCGTCATATTAGAGCATGCTTTACTATCCAGTTCACCTGTGGCAATGCCATAGATCAGAGATGGCCAACATGTCAGTCGCGATAAACTGGTTGATCGCCTTTGGTCAGATAGTCTATCGCGTCTGATGTTAGGTGAGTTTACAAACATATGAGGTGCGGCTAAAATGAAACGGGACTGACGTCACAGATTGCGCAACACGATTAACCATCGGTAATCAACACTTTTGCAGTGTGGCGTAATATGTGTTCTTTGTTTAACAGCTGTTTTGACACAATATCGCAATTATTTTTGCTTTTCAGGATCCATAAGTGAATGTGATAAATTTCTTGTTGAAAAAAAATGCTGTGCGAGGTCTGATTGAGTTTTTTGGCGATAGGGGGTTCAATTGCAGAATGACGATTGAGCAAAGAATTAACATTAAATTTTGTGTCAAACTTGGAAAAATGCATGTCAACTCGGCATGCATTCAATCGTTGAGCTTTCTGCTCCTCAGTCAACTCAAGAGCCTTTGGCATCATTTTGGCACACACCTTTCGCATTCCCAAAGTGTCAACCAAAATGGTGCGGACCGTTTCTTTGTCCATCCCAATTTCGTTGGCAATGACGCGAATTGTTAAGCGATGGTCACTGCCTACCAACTGCCAAACCTTTTCGATGTTGGTATCAGCCTCTCTGACCTCGGATCATCCTCCACATCCTCCCTGCCTTCCACAAATCGCTTGTGCCATTCAAAAACTCTTGTTCTGGACATGGAAGAATCTCCATAAACATCACGCAACATCTGCAAAGTCTCAGTCGCCGTTTTTCCAAGTTTGACACAAAATTTAATGATAATTCTTTGCTCAGTCGTCATTCTTTAATTGAACCCCCTATCGCCAAAAAACTCAAGCAGACCTCGCACAGCATATTTTTTCAACAAGAAATTTATCACATTCACTTATGGATCCTGAAAAGCAAAAATAATTGCGATATTGTGTCAAAACAGCTGTTAAACAAAGAACACATATTACGCCACACTGCAAAAGTGTTGATTACCGATGGTTAATCGTGTTGCGCAATCTGTGATGTCAGTCACGTTTCTTTTTAGCCTTACCTCGTACCCCAAAAAATTGCCTTTAACCAGTTTCATGCATCGCCTGTTGTGTGTTTTAAAACAGAAAGATGCAGTACTGTAGATGCGCAAAATACGATATACACATACAGTACAGCTGCCAAGGTTTAGAAATAAACGCGCCGAATATAGTTTGTCTTGACTGATGAACGATCCTACAATAAGTTCAGCAGTATGCGAAAGGTATTGTCTCACTCCAAGAGTAGTGTGATAAATTTTATTCGCAATGATAGCAGTGGCATCAAAATGCCCAATTTGTTCTAATTCTAAATAAATGTAACATAAAAATTTAAATTTTTCGGGCGATTTCATTAAGAATGCGGCCCCAGAGCCGTGCTTATTGGCAGGGGTGGAATTATTGTATGCGTTTGTGTAGTCTTTTGCATATTCAGTAACTGTACTCATTTCCTTTTGTGTATGAACTTAATACAGATCAGTCGGTTGCGAGCTATTATAATGTTTGATACTTTTATTCAGCAGTTATGACACAAGCTGCAGCTCCTGTATTATTGAAACGACAATATTCAGCTCAACCATCTGTCCCTTCTGCAGAAGATGTAAAAAGAATGAAACTAGGTTTGTTGCAAAGATGAATTACACTAATAGAAATAGTGAGAATATTCAAATGCAATAATATTTAATTTAATAAGTTCGTTTTTTTATGAAAAATACAGAAGTCCTCTCATTTTAAACAAAGAAATTGGCATTAGAAATCTGAATTAAACAGTTATGAAACTAAAAAATGTTGAATTGTTACACTATTCATTTAATATTGCAGAATCTGAAGTTCAGCCATCAGTTATAACAAAGACAGAGCCAAATCAGTGATCAGATGAACTGGTGAATAAAATGGCAATGTTGGCTTCTGGTGTCAAATTGTGTTGGCAACGGAATGACTTATTGACTTGTATATACCTGCTGCTTTGCAAAATAGTAAGACGGACCATGTGTGGTCTTTCATAATAATGTATATGTTGAGGAAGCTATTGAAGGATATGTATGTTGGACTATGTTTTGGTAGTCTGGTAAAATGGCAAAAATGCCAAATAAACTGGAAGTGTTTGACGTCAAAATGAGCAAACTTTCAATGAACTTGACAGTATTAGAGGTTTATGGAAATATCATCTTGGAAGTTTAAATTATTCCTTGTGTTAAATGAATACAGATCAACTATTGGTAAGAGATTATATTATAGAAAGTTTAGATTGATTTGATATCTCTGGGCTATTGACTCCAGTGTGATATCTTTAGTAAAGCAATTATTATTGGAATTGTTCCATTGTTTTTGCAAGTGCCATGAATTTCAGATCTGGTGCTATGTTCTGTAATACTTGTAGGAAATTATACCAACATGCTGTACAGAAGGCACAATTTGAATTTTTTTCATGCCATGTTTTTTTAGTGTATCTGCATACCTCTGATATATTTTCATAAGGGGGGAAAGGATTTCTTATTCACAGAGTTTTTGATTCAATGGATTCTTAGTTCATATTGACGGGGCCCAAAGATAGACTACATCTGTCTATCTTTGTTTTCCCATTTGGTATGAAGATCACAGACTTTACTGGAACGCTGAAAGTGTGTTTTTGTTTCTTTTGATCAAGACGATTTATTTTTATTCTATAGAATTATTAGCCATTTAATTGCTAGTTACCACTGTCTATAAAGGATTATGTGGCTCACCTAAGACATTGAAAAATTTAAATTTTTAATATGATTTATTGTTCTATAATAGTTCTTTAAATCTTGTTTTTGTTCAGTTTTGTGTATAAATTACCATCTTTTATCCTCGGCCAAATAAAATCTTCATAAACTCATTGAAAAATTTGAACCTATCCTGTTTTCTTTGCCTAAAAATATGTTCGTTTTTGGTGCTTATCGCTTCTTTTTTTTTTGTAAACATTCTATATTATGTTCCTGTTTGAATTTCTGCATACATCTGTTTAACTATCAAGTGCCAATATTTCCTATCTTATATTGGATTATGGTCAACAGCATGACATAGGCCAAATTACAAAATTCTTGGATTTTCCCTGCAGTATAGGCAAAATTTAACAAAAAATAGTAAATTTGATTTGGTGATTATTTGATCAATTTGGATTCTCCAACGTATGTGGCACTGACAGTCGGTTATGTATATATCTCCTGCCTCAAAATATATTTGTAGACAGCCCAACAAAAATATCCACATCTGGTAATATATATCAAAGTTACTCCATCAAAATGCTACTATTTCTTGAATTACAACAATTTATTATGAATACTTTTCTGTTGATAGTGATTTTCAGTTTTTGTTTTTTTCCTTTTTGATCTTTGAGACCTATTTTTTTGGATTTTTTTTTTTGTTCGAATTTGTTGCATTTAATGTTTTCTGCCGGCTAACTTTCATTAATCTGATATAAAACAAATTCGAAGTCTCACTCTTGAAAATTTTCGTAAAGTATGGACATCGAAAGGTTGGGGGTGAGATTTTAGTGATGTAACTTGCAAGTGCATTTAGCAAAGCTGTAGAGAAAGGAAATTTGTGTTTTCTAGTGATATGCTCGCTAGTGATGGTGCACGCTTGCTAATGATCGTATTGGACATGAAATGCACATCTGTTGTGGAAAATTGCCTTTGCTCTGCAAAAAGGATTTACATATTTATCCCGGGGGAAAAGAAGACTATAAGACTGCTTAATCGCATTGCGAACCACGGCCTCTTGTCCTTTTACCGGTCCATGTCGGGTATCGGATTAGTTAGCCAGTTATTTGTTTTCAGAAGCCTGTTCTTGTTGATGAAGGAAGCCGTAACCACCAGATGGTGGACTGACAGATAAGCTCTAAGGACCCTAATATTTCAAAGCACTACCTCCTTTTTTGCTGCTTTTACAGCCTACCGAAAAAGTGAAATGAATATCTCGTAACCACGAAGATACAGTTGACTACATTTTTCGATTGGCTTCGAAATCGATCCTTGAATAGGATTCGTAAGCATATGCCAAAAAAAAAAAAATTGTTCTCAAATCTAGAAGCAATAAACATGTAGGCTACTCAATGTAAGTAATATATATATTCACGCTCACACTTCCGCCGAAGCATCTCCCGTAGGTTTGGGCGTGCTGACTTTCGAAATGCTCCATACTTGATCTTCCATATCTGACTATCTCGGAGGAGAGGGAAGCCGATAAGACGTCCAATCAGGATATGGCGAACCACGCCTCTTGTCCTGTTGCCAGTTCATGTCGGGTATGATATTAGTTAGCATGTTATGTATTTGAGATCCATGGACTTGATAGTGGAGGAAGCCGTAAACGACCAGCGGTTACGTGAACCACCCTACGGCGACGAAAAATCCAGCAATCCTGTCGTACGTTATTGTCAGCACGTGATACCAACCTGCGAATTCACGCAGGGTAATCAGAGGTAATCGAATACCCATTCAATTGCTCTAGATTTAAATGTTGAGAAAACCGCTTCGTGTGCATCTGGTCGCTGGTTAAAGATTCCTCGTTATTTTGAACTCAGCCACGGTAAAAAAATCGTTGACACACTGGACGGTAAATCAAAATCTTTCTGATGATTTGAACATGCGACATAAAAGTGGCGACATCACAGCACCCGCGTACATTTGCACCCGTACGTTTGCGGCCGGTCCTTTGCGCTCTTGAAAGCTAGTACCCACAGACATTTGCATTTGCACCAGTGCTGGGATTCAAATTTTTTGGAACAGGTTTTCTTTTGTGTCGAACTAACTCACCAATAACAGGTTCCCTTGTAGAAAATGTATATATGTCACTACGGAAAATTCATTGACATGACATGCTTTACATATATATATCTATGACATAGGTTCCAAACGCCAAGCACAACGATAGTCGTCAGATGCGGTGACAAACAAAACCTAAGGACAGTCAGTGAAATCATATTTAATGGGCCTTGATAAAAAAGTCTGCTTTAAATAAAAACGAAATCGCAAAGGGGATAGGAGACCGCAAAATTGAAACGACGCACTTCCACGGGATTAGGTAAAAAAAAATTGCGCTATCGACTAAGTCATTTTTAAAGGAGAGCGCTTATATTAAAACAATTTATAAAAATTAGGCTTGGTTTGATTTTCGGGGAAACACAGTAGAATCACCGCGCTTGAATAACAATGCATATTCTGATCGTAAGATCCGATTTGCGTGTGCTTGCATAACAATGCCGGCAAATGATATGTATACGAATCAAATTCATTTTACTGTTCTATGTTGTGTACGCTCTGTTACGTCGGGTATCCTACATGCAATTTCGTAGGCTGCAGTTTATTTATTTGCTGAACATGAGTGATTTTTTTAGCATTTTGAAGAAAAACCAGGCAGAGATGAGATAATTACATATTAACGATGACAAAATTGTGTTTCATTATCAGGGAGCATATTTTTCGTGTAGGGGCGCCATGATTTTTTTCCATGATAATTTGGCGCCACACAAACCGCTGTCTTATGCTAAGTTTGATCAATAGGAGTGAACAATTCCGTATAAGGACCATGCCGTCGGTGGCCAGACATCGTAATTCATCATTTAGGCCTGCAAAAACAAACATTGAGCCAAGGCTGGACTTGCTATGCAGCAAAAAGTATTCGCACCCATTACACTGAATAATTGAGTAACGTTAATCTGAATAAATATGTGCTTGTTTTTGTAATTGAGTAGGCCTACTAAAAGTTGAGAATTAGAAGTGTCAATAAAACATCAAAAATGCATATTTCGAGCTGTTTAGCATTATTAACGCGAACAAGGGCCGCGGTAAATTTTAATATAATAAAAGGGGGCCGCGAGCTCAAAAGTTTGGGAAGCCCTGAGCTAGAGGTACATCAGAACTGAGAGTATATATATTACATATACAGAAAATGTGAGCAATGCGAATAAAATATATTTAATTCAAACTAGTTCATTCAAATGTTACTGAATCAGGATATTTTATGTGGAACTGCCACAGATTTGTATCGTCACAACATGAATTGATTTTTTGTGTGTATCCTGTGCGTCCTCTGACTCAGAGAATCTTCACCCAAATTATAAACAGTTCATTTTGACGTAAAGTAAACATAGAAGGATAAAACAAAACAATGAGTAAGATTCTACTCAAGAACTATGAAATGAAAAAGGGCCTTGGGAGGAATAAAAGCAGCACAATAGAATATAGACTATAGCAGCATTCACATTGCAGCTATGTGAACAACAGTTCATTCTATTTTTGGTTGTTTCATTGAAATAAACTTCTAATTGTTGATAATATAGTTGAGATGTTTTGAATAAGGCGTTTTAAAGAACCTTTGTTTGATACATATAATACAGATGAACTTTTATACAAAGCAAACCCATATACGAACAACACGTTTTCCTATTTGTTACAGGTTAATTAGAAAAATCACGAAGCGTTTATGGTCATAATGAGCATGATTTCAATTGTTGAATTACTCTTACTATTGTCATCAATTGCACTGATAACAAATGCAAGTCAGTTACAGAAAAGCTGTATTTCAGAGGGCATGGAAATCGATGCTGGAAAGGTACGGTGGAGATGAAGATAACAACTCAAATTGAGACTAAATTATAGAAGTGTGTTGAACCCACTTGTTTTTGCTGATTTTAATGAAAAACATGACTCTTTAAGGGAATACTAAAGTAATTACTTCCAATCCGTTATTAGTCAAAACCATTTTTGTGTAACTAGTATTAAATTCTAATCAACCAATGCTAACATACACCGTGTTTCCCAAATATAAGACAGGGTCTTATTTTAATTTTCTTTCGAAAAATAACACTAGGGCTTATATGGGAGGATGCCATTTATCAAAAACAAAATTACGAAGTAGAAAATTACGAGATTTTCAAATATACAAAATATGAAACCCGATATCCATTCACTTAAAAATAACACGTTTTTATTAAACAAAAAACTGCCATTATTCAAAATTGACCATATCATCATCCTCTGGAATGTCATGCCAGTCACTAGATTCATAAATTCCAATGAAGATTTTACTCATTGAACCTTTTCCTTTCTCACGCGTTTTAGTTTAACCATTTGAAACGTGTAAGAGTGTTTTCTTGCCTTCGATTAGGTCAAAACAAATTTCACGCTATCGGCTAGATCTTATTTTAAGGGTAGGGCTTGGATTAAAATCATTTTTAAATTTGGGCTAGGTCCTCTTTTCAGGCTATAGGACTTATTTTCGGGGAAACACCGTAATTTAGGTTTTTCCCATTTTGTAGTTATCAAAAACTACGTGGTATTCTGGACTGATGAAACAACGTCTAAGGTCTCTTGTGCCTGATTCACTAATATCACGTCTACAGAAACTGGATTCCAAGCTGTTTCAAAGGAAAATGTGTCCAGGTAAATATATGGAAACAAAAAGCAAAATCTACAGAGTATAAATGTGTTACAATAAGTAAAATATTGTTGAAAATAGCTAAAATTAAAAATAAATTATTTACCTATAGTGATTCTTCTACATTTTCATATGTTGTTTAAATTACCAAATCTACCTGAGAACTCGTCCAAGAGTCTATTGCATCGGATCTGGTAGCACACTAATTAATAATGCTTTCCAATAAATTCTCGAAAACACAATTATAAAATTAGATAACAGGTTGCATAGAAGGACAATTTTTGTAACACCGTTTTATTTGCCAGATATGTTGAATTTGAATTTCATGTTGACTATGAAGGAGATGGAACTTATCATATTAGGAAATCAGACGATGGTATGTTGTGTACACAAAATGTATCCCAATTGAATGCTTTCAAAACGTTGTGGAAAGTTATTGATTAGCATAACAATGAAAAGTACTAGTAAACTCTTTTATTATTTTCCTTCTAATTTAAGACATTTGTTAATTTTTTGACACAAATTGAACGTTTGCAGAATTTATTCACCTCGAGCACGGAGAGGAAATGAACGGACTTGCGAATGAAGCGGTGTCAAATATGGGTAAAATTACTAATACATGTACATATATAATATAATATTCGATATATAGATAAATTATTATTCTTTTGTTGGTCTGCAGTTAAACTCATTTAATTCTATTTGTTTTAATCAGACAACCTTTTAGACAATGCAGCTATAGTTTTTCTTTCTGACTATGAAAATTATTTTGCGGCTTTGTTATGTCCACTCGACAAAGGTATGAAAACTTATATCAAACTTTTTAAGTACTGGAAGATATTGTAAATTAAATTACCAAGTCGGAGTATTTGTTGTTGCATCATGAACTAGTACAAATACCGGAATATAAATACTCCTTCCATTGAGTTCAAACGTTTGTTCTCTACCCATTGTGGACATGAACAGCAGTCTCGTTTTGCCTTAGCCATATATATATGCAAGGTCTGGTGATATCAGGATCTTATCGAAAAAACTTGTGTGCTTTACTTTGTTCAGATCATCAGGTGATTCGTGGATTTTTTCCAAGTCCAAATCCAACTTTGTGACAGGTTGCAGCCTTCATTAACGTCTTGCATGATGTCGCAATATCTGCAATATTTTCTCCTTCAACATGTCCAGAAACTGACTGAAGTCATTATTTGAGCTAACCAACTATTATTTATCAATGTTAGTTACATATCTATCTATATATATATATACTAATTTCATCAACAGTCCTCGATGTTTGCTATTATTCAGAATATTGTATTTTAAAAAATAACGCTGATTACGTTGTTTTATAATTATCTAAATATATTTTATCACACCCGTATATGAATGAAAATAATGACTCGTAACCTGTAAGATAATATCACTATTTGACAATTTAGCCATTGATAAAAAAAAATGCTAAAAAATACGTTAAATATAATTACTATGACCAAATTTATTGTTAATTAGGTTTTGATTTGGGTATTTTGAGAATTTCGAAAAGTATTGATATTACGTAAAGCGGACTTGCCACGAATTAGCTTAACTTGGGACAAGATTGTGTTGTCAGTTTAGTTCATGCGATGTGACTGCTATACGTTTCTTGATATAGATGCCGTCGGTAAAAAGTAATGGTCAGAAGGATTGGCAAGATTTACACACAAGCCATTCACAGATTCTCTTCTCATTCACTCACTTCTCTTTTTATTCACGTTTCTATTGCAAAATATACTAATAGTTTTAAAAATTCGAAATCTTCTTTACGGTCGATAGAGTATAGTCAATGATTCGAGAAAATTCATTCCAGTATATATACATGCTCTTATCCTCTACGTTCATAATGGTCTCCCGGCAGCTTATGCATATACGTACGGTTTCACAAAACATTTTCATGCTTCCGAGTCTTATTCCTCTGTTTTAAATCATTTCTATTTTTACATATCAATTTGTCGTACTATTTTCAACTTGACAAGCTGGATATTCATCAAGTACATCCGCTTGCTGTTGCCAACCTCCGTTGTTTTTTTTCAGAGCTCCAGAAGTATATGCACCAAGATAGCGCACATCCTGAACATAGTATGTGTACCAGGTTATGGTTCAGGTTGTGCGCCATTTTGGTGCACATACTTCGGGAGCGGCGTTTTTTTGATCCTGCTTAAATATAATTTTATCAAAATATTAAACCACATTACAAAATATCATTTTGTTTTAAATTTTAGCATGAATATCAATCGAAAACAAATTTAGCACTTTGCCTTAGCCATGATCCATCACAATTATATATACCAGCTTGTCAACAGGATTTCGCAAGTAAAACCAGAGCCAACCTATTTTTAGAATGAGAGCTAAAAAATGACAAAGTTATTAGTAGATTATCAGTAGCATTGTGCATTTCTTTATGTTTATATATTTATTGGTATTCGTTATTCACCATATACTTTCTTTTCATATAGTGGGTAAATTATTATTTACTGATAGCCTAATAAACAAATAGTGATATATAATTATCTATGATTTACCCTATGTGGGATACCTTGTGACATCAAGATGCCAAAGATCAGATGCCCAATCAACGAATGTGAATTTGAAACAGAGGATGAGGTCTCTATTGTTGCTGCATTGCTGAATTTACACGCTACCACACACAGCGCACAAAAAACTCAACAACCCACAACCCAAGTTGAGAAAGTAAAACGTCCAACCATCACATCTTCTAGCTCAACTGAAGAATGGACATATTTTGAATCAAGATGGACAGACTACAAAGCTGCCACAAAAATATCTGGCCAAGACATACTTTTCCAACTATTGGAATACTGTGACGATCCACTGCGCAAAGATCTAACTCGCACCTCACCTAATCTTACAGGAAAATCAGAACAAGACATACTGAACGCTATCAAAGGAAAATGCCATGATCGCCAGAGTCAAGCTCGCCAACATGAAACAAGACAGAGACGAACCAGTAAGAAACTTTGGCGCCCGCATTCGTGGCCAAGCGACAGTCTGTAATGCAGTCAAGATGTGAATTATACAGAAGAAATTATGCGCGACATTCTCTCTAGAGGAATAGGTAACTCCGACTTTCAACTAGATCTTCTTGGGGACCCGAACCAAAACATGACCCTGGAAGAAGTCTTCAAATTCGTCGAAGCCAAAGAATCGGGCAACAGATCCGCCTTCAGACTGTTCGATTCCCAGTCCACAGACGCCATCAGCTCATATCGAAAGGGGCGCATTCAAGTCAAGCCCACATCCGATAAGATGCAAGCCACATGTACTTACTGCGGAGAAACAGGACACGGCAAAAGTTCTCCACTGAGAATCAAATAACGTTCCTGTCCTGCTTTCAATCAGACTTGCTACCACTGATTGAAACTACACCATTTTGAATCAGTTTGTAGAGGCAAAACATTGTCAAAAATGGTCAAACCATCACAGGAACCTGATGACATGGAGAACTCTATGTCCAATTCATTACGCTCAGTTTACGAGAATTCATCCAACGGAATGGCTCTGGACCACCACCAATATGTGCCAAAGATGGGAAAAACGCAAGTCAGATCCACAGCTATTTTTTGATATTATGATCGACATACTGCCATCTGTCTTTGCTAAATTGGGGTTTAAAAAGAATTTCAAACCCCAACAACAATGACTGCGACCAATAACAAATGGATACATATCCTTGGCGCCCTAGTTGCAAGATTTTCAGGAACAACTGATAACGGGAAAATAGTTCGTTCCCGTCAGATCATTTACATTACCGACAGCTCGGACAAGCTGTTCTTGAGCAGGAAAGCATGCATTGAACTTGTTTAATTTTTCAAAGATTGGCGGTGTCGACAGGGAAATGACATCAATTAACATGACGGACAAAACTTTGACAGGGACTAAGAATGGTGACATATAAATATGCACATGTCCCCGCCGCAAACTTCCCCCACCAATCCCAACGTCGTTACCATACTCGCCGAATGGGGAAAACCGACAGAAGCTACAGGAGTATCTAATCGAATAATACAAATCTAGCACTTTCAACTAGAGATGTACCGATGTATCGGTATCGGGTATCGGTATCGGCAATATCGGCCATTTTTACGGTATCGGCCATGTATCGGTATCGGTGAGATTAAGGCCGATATTTCCGATATATTTACATTTTGATATGGTCCAGAATGTTTTAAAGATAAGTTGGAATACTACTTTTTAATTTATTTTTTGTCTGGAGAGATCGTGAGCTATGAGCCATACATGTCCCCACCCCCGCGAGAGAATAGGATTCACGTGTTTTTAGCTATTTATCAGCCAAATTAGCTCAACTAATTTGGCTATTTTCGCTGTCAAATTTTTATATTGAAATTTTTAATATTACATAGTAATTATGAAGAAATATATCAACACGGCACATAACAAAAAGCAATTAGACGCCCAGTTTTAAATCATACAGTGGAATTGGGGTCCTTATTAACGGCACATGGACTTTTGGCACGGGTATAAATTTTGACTGTTTGTCGTCAAGTACGAGTGTCATTCAGTCCGTCGACATCAATAAACTAAATTCCGACACAATTATCCCTCTACGCAGGTATATATAGATATATTGACATGACCGCCTAGCCCTAGCCTATCACAAAATATATGATAGCAATTGTATAATATTATAAAATAGTAAAGTAAAAAAATGTCCTCGACGGTTATAGGTAGGCCTTCTTTTGGTCGGTGCTGATTGATATTCTTTCATGTTGGCTTTGACTTACTTATTGCGTCGACGATTACGATTAGCGACGAAATGAAATATTTGAAAAATGCTTTTAATTTGATCTTAGGACGGCGGCTCTAGAATGTGTGGGTGATATTCGATATTCTTTTAAACACGAATAACGATTTTTGAAGGTCGCGATATTAACATTAAATTCATATTGGACATCCCGGCTTATGAGTTTCAATTGAACACCGAGATTACTAGCGTTACTGTACAATGTATCTTAATCTGTTAAAGCATATGGATACCAATCATTAATTTCATATTATGCGACATATATATCTTTTTTTTCGATCTGAAATATTGTGTACTATGAACAACGCTCAGAGACCATTGTTTTAACCCGTCTGCCCTACACAACACACCTAATCAAGTAATATTTACATAGTATCGGTATCGGAATATCGGTAATATCGGCCTTTTTGTAGTATCGGCGTATCGGTATCGGTATCGGCGTTTTTAGCTGGTATCGGATCGGTATCGGTATCGGCGACAAAAGTGGTATCGGTGCATCTCTACTTTCAACACCTGCAAACACCAACCGCTCCCTATATGATGGACAGGCCGCCATAAAACTTATGATAGACCCTGAAGCAAAGCCTGTCGTTCATCACACACCAGTACCAGTACCCCTCCACCGGAAAGAAGAGGTAAAAGCCGGCCTAGACAGGGACACTTATAGGACTATAGGATATTGGGTAAACTATCTGCTTTTGGTTAATAGATTACGTGTTTAAACTTAGTCACTCTAATCTTAAAATTAGAAGTAATATCTTAATCATAAAATACGTAACAATTAGACGTACTGTAGGGCAGGGGTCCGCAACTACGGGGTCGCGACCCAAATTTGGGACGCGAAACCCCCCGCTCTGGATCGCGAAACAATTTAAATTTTCCATAAATATGAGCATAGCGTCTGTGTAGCGTATTTATGTATAACAACTTTATAAATCACTGAATATAATTATGAATGTTTCCCCGAGTAAACACTTCCTTATTTACTGTCGTAACATTGGCCAATCAACATAATTGCAAATGAAGTAACAATAAACGTTTCAGAAGCGCTCAGATACTTTTTCCATTCAGACAGTCTTTCGTGGTTGTGGATATTATCTCGTTTTGTTTGTTAGTTTTTAGTTGTGTTTTGGTAAATATACGTCCTAATCAAATAACTAAGTCTCAATTCTTGAAATAAGAACCAATAATTTTGCAATGGTAGAGTGTAGATCCAAGAGGAAGAATTCAAGAGATCAAAAGTCTAGGAAACATTCGTTACTTAGTTGTTCGCATTGTTACATCCTACTACGTAGACTTTAGGTTTTCAAAATGCTCCGTACGCACCCTCAGGACTCCGTTAAAGACACTTAGACCTCCGCGAGCTATTCGTTCACTTGAAAACTGTCTTCGACCCACTGCCCTACATCAATCTACTTATCTATCCTCGACCCACTGCCCGACCTCCCTCAACTTTCCTATCCTCAACCCACTGCCCTATCTCCCTCAACCTTCCTATCCACGACCCACTGCCCCATCCCCCAACTTTCGCATCCCCGAACCACCACTCTATCTCCCTGAACTTTTCCCCTCTCGACCGACTGCCCTATCTCCCTCAACCTACCTATCCTCGACCCACTGCCCTATCTGCTACAACCTACCTATCTTTGACCTACGGTGCTATACTATTCAGTGCTATTATTTACTACCCGATCGCCACACTGAACTTTACTATCTTGCGACCAACTTCCACGGGTTAAACTGGTCGTGTATGCCAATGAGATGATTCAATCGTACGTCGACAAAACCGGATTGACGGCATTCGTATAATATGTAGGCTGGAATCTCAAATGGTAAACAATAACCATAATTGACAGTTTAAAAATGTGTTACTAATTGGGTTACTGATGGTTTCTTGCTGAGAATGACAGTTTTCTAAATTTTAACAAGCCGTTTTATGCCCTTTATAATTGGCCATGTCGTGAGTCTTGTGACAATATGATGCCGATCCGAAATGAGCAATAGTGCTCCTGTTCGTATAGAGTATTTTTCTTTGACATTTTATAGTAAAAGCTGCGTCCTTTGCAGGATTCATAAGTTTCAGATAAGATAAGCTCAATTTTGGGACTACGCGCTGGATTGGAGGGCAGTTGGCAACGCTAGCTACGACAAAACATTTCATGTCTTAAAAATAGTTTGGAAGGAATTACACCCACTAAGCGACTTATATTTTTGACTGTTTTTGACTATTCAGCCTCCTCAGCCACGTAAAAAAAATTTGTATATACAACAAGGATATGGCAGAACATTCGTTGAAAAAGACTAAGCGTGCAAATATTCGATTACTTCCTCGTCGTTTTGCCCTGCACGGAAATACAGGCGACATTAAATGAGTTTCTGAAAAGGAACTCAGATATTTCGATATCCAAAGGCCTGTTAAAATTTTAAAAACAGTGACCCCAAGCCCGATGCCATCAGTAGCCTAATTAGTAGCACATTTTTAATCCACTAATTATGGTTATTGATTACCAATTGAGATTCCAGCCTACATTTACGAATGCCGTCAATCATGTTTTGTCGACGTACGATTGAATCATCTCATTGGCATACTCGACCAGTATAACACATGGGAGTTGGTCGCAAGGTGGTAAAGTTCATTTTGACGGTCGAGTCGTAATTTTAGCGCCGTTAGGTTAGGTACTCAGTGGTATAGCGTCGTGGTTCAAAGATAAGTAAGTTGAGGGAGGTCGGACAGTGGGTCGAGGGTGGGAAGTTTGAGGCAGATAGTGCAGGGGATTGAGGGTAGAAAAGTTGAGGGAGATAGGGCAATGAGTCGAGGTTAAAAAAGTCGGAGGGGATAAGATCGTTGGGGAAATAGGAAAGTGGGTCGAGGATAAGAAGGTTAAGGGAGATTGGGCGGTGCGTCGAGGATAGGAAGGTTGAGGGAGGTGGAGCAGTTGGCCGAGGCGAGGAAGACAGGGCAGCGAATCGAGGATAGGAAAGTGGAGGGAGATAGGGCAGTGGATCGAGGATTTGAGTTGGGATGACTGTATAACTTCACTGGCTCTAAAGTCTAAATCAGAGGTCGGCAATCTTCTGTCGTTCGCGGGCCAAAATAAAGGTTGCAAGTCATTGGCGGGCCGCACGTATTTTAGAAAGTTAAAAACCAAAGGAATGAATAATAAATCACATTTTTTCACCCAGAAATTTCAAGCAGTGCGCGAAGACTGATTATTTGAATATTTTCAGCGTCATTAAACCATTTGCGCTCAGCATCAACTTTTTTACGTTCTGTTGCCATTTCTCTAATTATAATCAATTATAGGCTCAATAAACGAGTGAATGTGAATTATATACCTGTTAGGTTATAGTATAATTTAGTTTCTCAAAACAAATTTTGACACGTAAAGAATATATTCGTCAATAAAGCTGTTTTGTTAATATAATTCAGTGAAGAGTCGCGGGCCGAATCCGAATGTGGTTTGCCGACCCCATATTTAAACCCTCCAATGAAAGTTTGATCATTTTATTGTGTCGGTCGATATTTGTCTCATCACTGCATCTAGAAATCACTGATACATTTATGCATAGACCGAATTCGATATGAAAGTATCAAATATAATTGGCTTCATAACTGCAAACTCTCCCTTAACAACGAAACATTGCGATAATCCTAAGTGCTGAAAGAGCAACTCAAAAATACGATTTCAATCCATTCCTTGCTAGTAGACGGTTAAAAAAGTATTCCATGGTTGCCGTAGTGTAGTATATTAGTCAACTCAAAGGCGAGCAACGATGAACACAATTGAATTGATATGACAAGACATTTTAAATTCACGGGTCGGCCATGGATTGAGCGATGAGTGTTGCTCGGGAATTTTCTATTCTGAACCCCTCCCTTATAGACAGGGTTGCCATACCGTGCTTATTTCTAAGATTTTTGCTTATTTTCTAGCCCGCGTCTTATAAAGTAACGATGTGCTTATTTCTAAGTAAAGTGCTTATTTTTGAGTCGCGTGCTTATTTGGTCTTAGAAACGTGGATGACCAATACTTATTTTGCGTACAAAGCTTGCGTGGAAACGATGGACGAACTTTTTCTGTCAACAATGGGGTTTGCGGTATTTCCAGGCAAACTGTGACACACACAATAGTTGCTGCTAGTTTTTAGGAATACTGTTTTTAGGGACAAACTGCAATTTAGAGTAAGCGTAACTATGAGTTCTGTTTCGAACATGAAAAGAATTTTTTTTTTATTAACTACTGCTATTGCGACATCGAGAAAGGTGGAAAACAGTAATCGGTGCCCACAATACTACCATAAAAACACAAGAAGCATTGTGGGAAACCAAAGTATGAGGACTTTAGGTTAGAGGTCGGCCGCCTGCGGGCCATATTCGCCGCACGGAGTAAAATAATCCGGCCCACAGTGCTCACTTAAACCTACGGATCGTTGTTATGTTATTCTTGTTCTTCATTAATAATTCGTTTTCCAATCTTTATAAAAAAAAATCGCTTTTGTTTTCAATTACTTAACCAAAATAAAATTTTCCTTGCGAAGAACTAGGATTAGTGATAGACATTTAGAAAATTTTGATTTTATCTAGTGTGTCACCTAGTGTCGCATTAAATATTATTTGTAAATATTTTGTATAATAAGACGACTTGAGTCAACGAGTTGTCGCAGTGTTCGCTCGCTATTAAAGTCCGAAATTTGAATTTCTAATCTGTATGAGTAATGTGGTTCATCAGCCACCCGTTCAGTTTTTAACTTTCTTGAAAAAATATGTGCGGCCCGCCAAGATTCGTAACACTTGGCTTTGGCTCGGGAGCGACAAAAGTTGCCGACCCTTGTCTTAGAGATTGCGTGTGGCAGTGACTTCGTCTCTTTCCATAACTTTTTGCAATTTTAGAGCTGCGTACAACGTAGTAGTATATATTTACGGTACAACCATGTTCGAAGCGACTTCTAATGATAAAAAGTGGGAGACTCGTGTATGATTTCATGCCTATTTTTGGCTCTGGGTAGATGGCAACCCTGCTTATAGAAAACCATGGCTGCTGCGCCCTTAGTTATAGATAATGTTATATTTGAATCACTACCACATTTCGAAACCACCGTCGTCAAATTTTATTAGTGATGGTAATGCTTCTTCACAGATACAAAATTAACCAAGTCAGTTTTCCAAGTGAAAGAATAGCTCGCGGAGCCCTGAGGCTCCGTAGGGAGCACTTATAGCAGTGGGGATCAACGCCCGACAAATAACTCATCTTCTCACCCTCATCGGATAGAAATACATCACTCAAACCCTAAATATAAGCGGAATAACAGCGAATATTGTATAAAGATTGGTTCCACGTGTATCTTACAGCAAAGCATCCAAAATTCATTAAAAAACCAATACATTTTCCCGCCTATCAGCGTTTTCATACATAAAATACAATTACAGATCAAGGCTAGAGGTAGAAAAATATCTTCGAGTTGCTGTCTCCCAAATTAAACCTCGATTTGATATGTTGTGTATTATACACAAAGCTTATAATTTGCATTAGTCATAATAAACGCTATTATTCACAATTTTATGTGATAAATTTCATATAATTTTGTGCAAGAAAAATGCTAGTGTCGACAATAGTCTTAAAATCGATAACTAATTACATGTTTACCAAATGCTTGGGTCGCGAGAAGTTGAAATTTTTTTTGGTCGCGCTAAAATGTAGTTGCGGACCCTTGCTGTAGGGTACGATGACGATAATGCGTCATGCCCTAAGGATACCAAAACCAGCATAAAAGCGACCATTCGTTAGGAGAGAAAAAGGGGATAACGATAGACAAGTAATTAATGAACTCGGGCTTGCAGTGAAACTTAGATTTAACAGTCATGACTTGAACTGATATTTGTATTTGTAAATATACAATTGCAATACATGTATTCGGAACCAGGAGTATGTCTTCATAAGATCAGATCAGAGAGCAACAGAAATAGCCAGAAACAACCGCAAATACAATAGCAAATACTCATTTCTTCCCTAAACACTCAACCAGGAGTAATCGAACCTGTCCCTATCGATCACATGGTGCCACGAAATGGTTATATGCGCAAAGAAAAATGGTAAGCCTCGACGAACTGTTGATCTACAGCCCCTGAACAAGTTTGCTACTCGCGAAACACATCACACTTTATCACCTTTCTACCAAGCTCACCAGGTACCTCGTATCACAAAGAAGACAGTTTTCGATGCTTGGAGCGGCTACCGTAGCCTACCCCTACACAAAGATGACCGCCATCTAACAAGTTTCATCACACCTTGGGGCAGATACCGTTACAAAACAGCCCCACAGGGATATATTGCATCTGGCGATGGCTACAACAGACGTTTTGACGAAATCGCCTCTGATATTTCTGACAAAACGAAGTGTATCGATGACACATTATTATGGTCGGACAGCATTGAAAAAGCATTTTTCCAAGCTGTTCAGTGGCTCGAGCTTAACCGATGCCCGGTACTGGTTTGGCATGGTGAACCAGGTATCATACGCTTTTGCATCAGATGAAAAGATGTTACCATTCCGCCAATAGCTCCAGCCGTCGACCAAATTTGTCTGGACGGAAGAACTCAACCAGCTTTTTGAGGAATCCCAAAAAACAATCATCAGAGAAATTGAATCGAAATCTATGACAAAGATAGACCCACATGTCTAACCACTGATTGGAGCAAAACCGGGATAGGATTCCGGCTTCTTCAAAAACACTATTCATGTCCCTCACAAAACCCATTCTGCTGCAAATCAGGATGGAAAATAACACTTGTCGGTATCACGCTATGCGTCAGTAGAAGGCGAGGCCCTAGCTGTTGTTGACGCCCTTGAGAGAGCGCGCTATTTTGTTCTTGGGTGCGAGAACCTTACAGTTGCTGTTGATCACAAACCACTCTTGAAAATATTTGGAGACAGATCACTGGAGAACATTTCGAACCCTCACCTAATGAACTTAAAAGAAAAGTTGCTACGCTACCATTTCAAAATGATACACGTTCCCGGCCTAAAAAACATAGCGGCTGACAACATGCCAAGACATCCAGTTGGTAAAGCAACAAAGATGACATTGATTGATGACATATCTGCATTAGATAATGCAATCGAGCATTCTAATGATCATAATTCGATACCCTTTCTACCTGGCTCTTTCATTGCTAACATCTGCATATCTAATGAATCAGAGAAGTTTCTCATATCCTGCGAAAATGCCACCACAATCCATGCTCTCAACAGCCTACAATCAGTAACATGGGACGACGTAAAAGTAGCCACTAATAGCGACCCAGGCATGTCAAAACTCATGACTATGATCAAAGATGGCATCCCAGAATTCCGTATGAACTCCCCGTGGAACTACGCGAAAATCATAGATTTCGTAACGACCTCCACACTTACGACGGGATAATACTCTACAACAGGGGTGGGCAACCCCTGGCACGCGTGCCAAAATTGACAACAAAGAATTATATTATGACGTAACAAAAGAGTGAGGTCCCGAGAAATTTTGTCGAGAAGACCGCAGCATTCATTTGGCTACATTCTTACGTAATATAGTTCGTCTGTGCTGCCCTTTTTCTTCATTTCTGCCTGATTTATGAAGTATAGCTCATGTTGGTTAGAGTTACTATTTGCTACCTTACTGTTATAAATTGATTTCGTAAGAACTATAAGCGTTTAGGGAAGGGAATACAAGAGAGAAGTGCAGAAAACGAATTATTGCATGATTGGAATGCCATTGCCAAAAATATTTCGTGTCTTAAAAACTTTGCAACTGCATTACTCATGTATGTTTTCATTTACATATGCTTGTGAATCTCTGTTCTCAGTTATGAACTTTATTAAGTCTCGTAATAGGAGTATCCCAAAAGATGAAACGAGTAGTTTGTCTATTTTTTTGAAAGTTACCAAATATAAAACCAATGTAAAATCTCCATCAGCGGTAATGCAGCAGCAGAAGGCTCACTGATATAGAATAAGAAAAGTAATCAAATCTATTTGCCGGACTGATATTTTACCGAATAGTGGATCTGTCTGTACATGTTTAAAAAGTTTTTTGTTTTGACAGTAGCAAAGCATTGTTTCTATATTGGTAGGCACGCGGAAGAATTATGTCTTTAAATTTAGCCGATTTTGGCACCCGAGCCGAAAAAGGCCCACCCTGCTCTACAAGAACCGGATTGTGGTTCCACCGTACCTCAGGGAACGCATCCTAAAATCCTACTCATTCTGCCCATCAAGGGTATCTTCTATGTCATGACATCACGAGCAGAGACATCCGTTTTCTGGCCAGGCATCCCAAATGGTATCACAGCTGCGAGGACAAGATGCAAGCACTGCAATCGTATGGCACCATCTCAGCCAAGCAGCCCACCTACGCCCACAATCCAACCAGTATATCCATTCCAATTTATATGTGCAGACTATTTTCACTATAAAGTGTTTAACTACTCTGTCATAGTCGACAGATATTCACAAATGGAGAATTAAATACGGATGCATTCCAGCGAGCGATGCTACAATATCGCAACATCCCAGATCAGGATACTAAAATGTCTCCGGCCATGCAGGTATTTGGTAGGCCAATTCGGGACTTTATTCCTATTCCACCCGGAAAATACGTACCTCAACAGACATGGCGAGAAACAAGAACAGCCAGAGAGGAAGCCTTGAGGAATCGTCACATGAAGGCTGCGGAACGCTGGACTGAACACATGCGACAACTCCCTGCCTTGGAGATCATGTCCGAATCCAAAATCGAACTGGCACACATCCGAATAAATGGGATAAGACTGGAATTATCATAGAGGTGAAACAGTTTGACCAATACATGGTTAAAGTTGACGGATCTGGTCGAAATATCATGAGGAACAGAAAATTTCTTAGGCGATATGTACCAATGTATCCTAGGAGCCCAATTATCGACCTCTTTCAAAATATGGCATCCCCATACATGCCACAAATTCAACATGGCCGCACGTCCAAAAGCGTTGACCGGTCACGAACAATACCACCTGATGATGAAGCAAAAATCCGTACTCCAGAAGAATAAACACCAGAGAGCAAACCCAACCACCCGCAGAAACCAACAACTGAGTCCCCGATGACACCAGAATCTTTAAACTATAAGAAACTACCTAGAGCAGGGTGGTTCAAACCCAGCCCCGCCGCCGCATCATTATCTGTGGCCCGCGTCACATTCGGAGAGTAATCAATAAATCGCATTTCGTGTTGTTTTGTAATCAAATTAATCAGAAAAACATATTGTTACATATTAAATATACATATATTTGACACTAATGTCACTGAATTGACTATAGTGTTATGGCTAGCTGAGGCAATTGGCGAAATTGAATGATGTGCTTGGCAGTCTAAATTATTATCTGGCTTTCTATCTTTTTGGTCGGGGATATATGCTAACAATATAGGCATCATAGAAAACTGAAAATCAAATGCGGATTCTATTAGCCTGGGATGGCTATGTCTGATAACTATGTGTTTGCACAATAAAAAAAAGCGTTTGTTTTGTATTGCACTGTTTACCCATTCTTGGCACTATTGTGGCCCGCAAACAATAAAAAAATAAATTTGTGGCCCGCGGAGCCGACAACCTTGGATCACCATGACCTAGGTCCTAGAGCGTTATCCAGGCTTCAACCTTATAACAACCCTGGTCTACACGAATAGCCACGAATAACTTCACACAGGCCTAATACCTTGCCAAATCAAGATCTACCACTTCAGTCATTAAGACACAAGAAAACCGACTAATGGCACAAATTTAAAATAATTTGCAATTATTGATATTGCAAAATTGTGTCAAACATTTATTTGTCACAATGCTCATTTATATATCAGTCTTTGTCTAAACTGGAACGCTATCCAAAAACTTGGGAGCGCATAGTGGATTATCAGTAGCATTATGCATTTTTTTTTGTATATTTATTTATTGGTATTCGTTATTCACCATATACTTTCTGTTCATACATTGTTTACTGATAGCCTAATAAACAAATAGTGATTTATACTTATCTAGTTATAGTCGTCAAACATCATAACTTTACTTGAAGCAAAGATAAAAAATATTCCGTAAGAGAAATATTGTCAGACAAGCCAACTCAATTTGAAAACCTGCATACATTTTGTGATTTTCATTCAATGCTTCGGTAAGATTATGGGTTGATGCGACAGAATGTGCAAAGAAGTTGACAAAATAACAAAAGTAAATTACCTTAGATAATTAGGTCCTCATAATTAGCGCCTATATAAACAGACACGAGTTATTTGTATTCATGTCAAATATGAAGCGAATTTTATCCTATAATAGACGATGCCCACTATGAACGAATTCATGAATATAAATTTCGAAAATCGAATGAGGTCGCAAAATGTAAAACACTGACCAGGTGAGCTACTGGTGCCACCATGTCTTTCACGTTCGCATTTTTTTTTTCAATTTTCATGATATCCAAAGGTGAAGAATTAGCCTTGGTGTTTCCGGCGGAACCTTATACATGCATGAGAATCAAATATTTCACTTTGGCCATTCATTTGCGTCCCATATTCAGATAATAAACATATATAGAATGGCCTTTAAAGTTTTAGCAATTTTATCTATGTTCGATCAAGATTCGTCTGAATATAGAGGTTTCATCTGCGTCCGAGGATATTTTACTGATGCAATAATGGCACAATCTGAACTCAAGCTGTGAACAACCAAATGCGCAATTGCGCAATCTACCTCACGCAAAGCGTTACGCACGAAACGTCGCGTGAACGTTATCACGACAATGTCGTCGTCGCCCTTTGCGTTGTTACGCAAACTTGGCGTCAAAATAGTTGATCAATTTTGTTCACAAATCCATTGGAATCGATAGCACAAATTCTGCAACAAAATGAGTTATGCGTAATTTAAGAAAGTCATCCGTATATCTCCTGATAGGTAATTGAGTATACTTTTCAAAATTTTATATAAATTGATGACACATTTCTAAAAAAGTTGTCAAATCTTACCAAAATACAAAAAATTAGTAGATGGGGCTAAAAATAGGCGTAGGGGAAAGTGGGGAAGGTTGGGACACTTTTTTTCTTTTGCATATTTTGAGCCTTTAATTCTGCATATTCCCTTAAGTTGGCGGGACTAATGCATAGAGGGGTTAATGTAGTTTACATTCAGCGAATAAGAAATTTTCTTGCGACACACATCTTACTACCAAAATGCTTTGAAAAACGTCTGTCAAGTGTCCCACTGTACCCCACTTGTGGGGCACATTCGGACAGACCCTGGGGCCCCATGGGTCAGTCCGTCAAAATTCAACGGAGTATGCCCTTAAAAATAAGCAATTAATCAGCATAATCGTCTGAAGAACAGGGAGACTTCAAATTTGAAGCTTTAATATTTTTAAAATCAATGTTCAACTGAAATAGTTCAGATATCAGACAAAAAGTTTCGCAAACAAATTTGATTATTTCTTCCCTCGAATCTAAATCTGGAAATATTATTGATTCTCGAATATATTCCATATTGGGCCATGGGTCAAAAGAAACCATAATATTACACTTAATATACCGCATATCTAGGTCTCTAAGCACTTATTGTATCAAACAATGTCGAATTGTGCACTGTAGGGCAAGTCCCACTGTGCCCCGGTCCATTGTTCCTCATAGGCAACAAATATTTTCAGACTATCCCACAGCGAAATCTGGAAGGCACATCCACTCGCCAACGTTATGAATATTCTACAGTGGACTAAAGCTGAAAAATATCAGACGGTGATTTGTCATGTTGGAAAGTCCAATGTCGAAAAAAGAAAAAACTGGAACGGTGAAATTTTAGTTTCAACCTTCCAAAACCAATTTCACTTCATAGCTTGCGCCGCACTACCCTTCCGTTGTCCGTTCGCGGGGACGTTGTAACTCACCAAAGGGCGGATTGAAACATCGAACCGCGGACAGGATTGCGGATATAGTATCAGTGTGAGAGCTGATTTTCCACTGTGCCCCATGTCCCAACGTGCCCCACTTTCCCCTACACATCTTATTAAAACATCTCGTAAGAAATGATGCCAGTTATAAATAAAAGACTAGATTAGCTTTTATAAGACATATTACATACCATCTGATATCTAATGGTTTAGAAGTTACATTGATTTAAAATTATGGATATTACAAATTTTTAACGCGTCGAATTGATGAGACGCGTGGGATGTCAGGATGAGAGAGTAGCGTCGTTCTGGGGATTCAGAGTTCAAGGAGTTAATATACCGCACCAATCTGCACCAGTCTCTCTCGAATTTGGCCAGTACAAGGTTAGAAAGAGACCATTTAGTAGCAAGAATACCGTTTATCAGACTTACCAAAAAACGCCTAAAATCAAGATGATCGTACACAAAATCATCTTCATCCACAAATATTTTGCTATATGGCGCATATTCATCAAACTTCAAAGATATGTGTTTTTATGTTGTTTGCAGTCGGTTCATGTTCAAGAAGTCGGCAATTGCCTGTTTAAACTTGTGGTTGTATCGCGCGAAATATCCGTAGTGTTATCAAAAACATAAAACTAAATCTCTCAACATGCGACTGCGACTAATGATTCAACGTGTTACTTCAATACAAACTCAAACCAGAATTTGAGCTAATATCTGTGTTTTTATCTATACTAATTTTATTACATTTAATTGGAAATACATAGCATACTAATATATACATAATTTGAGTTTTAAACTGCACCAGAGTATAAACGTTGTATTCATGATTTGAATATATTTTAACGCTCCAGATAATGAATATATTCGAGAGGGTAATATTAGCCATCAATTTAATTCTTTGGTATAATTGTCTAAGTTATCAGCATAAACACATTTGGAAAAATGCAATTTCACAATTTCCCATCCATTCCCTATTTCAATCATTTTGTTGAAGACTCGCAACAAATCTTCTGCTGTCAGGTGCCGATTGCGCATTTGTAACCAAACACTTCTCGAGCTTGCTTCGATATCATTGTTAATAAGATTTCCCGTGTATATTATATAATTTTCGTAATCATTATGCATAGAACACATCAGCGTCGGAAAATCCTCTGCGACTTTTTCATCAGTTGTTTGCTGTTCCGACGAAGATGCGTCGATGTCTTTTGTTAATTCACTTTCAAACCTGTTCCGATCACCATTCATAATTCGATATCTGTCGTCTCCTATATAATCAGATATTAGGGGAATTTTTTTAAATCTTATCTTTTTGATATTGTAATCTAACTGATAAAAGAATCTACCACGTTCGGTTGATTTATATTCGTTCGCTGCAACACACCCTGAGATGCTGTCAATCCTTAGGTTAGCATTCAGAACATCGAACCATTTACCGTCCAATCTGCCCCAGTTTATCTGATACGCAGTATCATGTCCCTGAACACTTTCCTCATTGCCACACGTTGCTTTTCTTACAAAAAAAAAATACAAAGCCCTGTGTTACTTCAAGACAAACTCACCCCGAATTCGAGCAAATAGCTGTGATTTACTTATATCCGTTTCATTACATTCACATGGAATATATATGGAGTTACCATATTTTAATGACTTCAAAGCGGGACGCCTCCAAAGACCAAGACCCGTTAGCTGTGATTTTTTTGACTTCACATTTTCCGATTTTACCACATAAGCCTACATTTAAAGCCATCCCGGCAGTCTTCATTGACCATATTGTAAACGAGAGTTCATGCGCATATTCTCTGTCTAAATATCGGGTTCAGTTCGAAAATAGCAAGGAATTGACTTTAACGATACAAAATAATTTGAATTTAGATATTTTTTATGTACAGCCAAAAGAAAAAGAATAATAAAATTGCCTGCCGCTTTTAAGCAATGAGAATTTACTTATTATACTCTATATTACTGTTTACTAACGATACAAAATAATTTTTTATGTACCCTTTCAAGCAATGATAATTTACTTATTCGCCCAACCATATTGTTCTGTAGATAACACCTTTTTAAAAAGACGTTGTTCGATGTTACATTCTTGCGTACGACTTTTACGTCCTGCTGACTAGCAACCTCTTTAGCAACGTACAGAGCTTACACGTAACAAATTGTACCAATGAACCGCCAACAATGTTAGCGGAAAACAACGGAACAAACAAAACCGCCTTCAGTAAGTATAGGCTTCCGGCACGTTACACAGCAACAACAGTACCAAGAACATGCTAATTGGTAATGTTCGTGTATTATGCTGACTTAACGCCAAACCGGAACTTTTGGCTATACGGTCGGGACGCCGGGACAAGACGTGAAAAAGTGGGAATGTCCCGCTTAAAACGGGACGTAAGCCTAAATATAAAGCATATATATATACAGGGTGTCTCAAAAGTAAGTATACACTTTTAATTATGATTTTCTTTTCAGGTACTCATCATAGAGCGTTCATTTCATCAGGAAACATCCTAAAAGTAAAATTTAGATATTGTTTGCATTTTTCAACAACCCACAGAATGACAAGGAGATTGACCCAAGAAATAGGTGAAAAATTGCTGTTTGGCAAGAAGCATATAAATTAGGAAGGCAAAGTATTACTAACTAAGAAATACCCTAGCGACATACATCTTTTCACCAAAATGCTTTTAAAAACGTCTGTCAAGTGTTCCACTTGTGGGACACATTCGGACAGGCCCTGGGGACATTCAAAAAGAACAAAAAACAATGATGTAATATTTAAAACAAAACCGGCATTTATATATTACCAAGCAAAATTTCTAATTCCGGCCAAAGGCAAGTTATTGACTTTTTCGAACCTGCATTAAAACAAATTAAATCTGGTTTACATTTCATATTGAGCTATGGGTCAAAAGGTAACCTAATAGTGCTCAAAACATAACGCATTTCTAGACTTCCAAGCACTTGATGAATCAAAAACTGTCGAATTGTGCCCAGTGGAGCATGTCCCACTAAACCCCGGTCCATTGTTCCCCACAGGGAACAAATATTTTCACTACCCCACGTCGAGATTAGGAATGCACATCGAAACGCCAACGTTTTGAATGTTTTACAGCGGACTGAAGCTGAAAAATATCAGACGTTGGTTTGTCATGTTGGAAAGGCTATGGTAGAAAAACAATAAAACTTCAATGCTAAAATTTTAGTTTCAACCCTCCAAACAAATTTTATCCTATAACTTACGTCGCTCACAGCCGTTGTCCGTTTGCGAGGACGTTGTAACTCAACGAAGGGCGGATTCAAAAATTGAACCGCAGACCTGATTTCGGGTATAGTATGAGTGTGAGAGTTGATTTTCTGTTGTGCCCCGTGGCCCACCTTCCCTTACTTACTTTGAGGCACCCTGTATAATATATATATCAAGTATTTAACTACTCATCAAAGATAAAAGTTGTCTTGAATATATTTTAACACTCCACTGAATATTTTAGAGAGAGTAATGTCATACAACACATCGTTCTTCGGAAAAATTATTTTTATTAGTTTTCTACATATACAAATTTAAAATACAATATTATACGGCATTCCATCCATTTCCTATTTCAATAATTTTGTTGAAGACTCGCAAAAAATCTTCTGCAGTCGGATATCGATTGCGCATGCCTACCCAACCCCTCTCGAGTTTCCTTCGATGTTTTTGTCAATATATTTTGCATTCATTATGTAATTTTTATAATCAGTATAGATAAATCTATATCTTATCTTTGAATAATTTTCGACAAGTTCTTCTTCAATTTTACGTTGTTTTGGTAAGATTACATCAATGTCGCCTTCAAAGCCTGTTTCCAATTTCTCCAAATTTTTATGCATAATCCGATATTTTCCGGCGTCTATATATTTGTAATGAACTTAAACTTTTTGTATTTTTCTTTTTCGATGTTATAGTCAACCTCATACGCAAATCCTTCGCGCTTGTAATCGTTTTGTAATGCATCCAGTAATGCAAAATCCATGATGCCTCTTCCAGTCCATTTCTCAAGATTGAGAGTGTGTGCACTAATTAATTCGTTCAGATTTCAGAATAAAAATTTATATTTGTAGTGCAAATTCTCGTGGTTTGCATGGAGGACATAGATTACCCTATAGTTGCTGTGAGCAGGGGCTGCGTGTCAATTGATTAGCTACATACAAAATTATGCGATGATAGTGTATGTTTTTTGAGATTACAGACCCTGTACGAAAAAATGT
This sequence comes from Styela clava, assembly GCF_964204865.1. NCBI lineage: Eukaryota > Metazoa > Chordata > Ascidiacea > Stolidobranchia > Styelidae > Styela > Styela clava. The sequence goes on along the minus strand of NC_135260.1, from coordinate 16,547,513 downwards.
TGCCGTCAAATCATTTCACGTTTCTTTTGCAATCAATAAAACGCGCAAACAAGGAACATATCATGATTATGCCTTTCTTGTCGTAGCGACAGACGCAAGGATTCAACAATTTAACGTTGGTTGCTAAAGATGAAAATAGATATATCATTCACAAGTTTGCTGCTATTTATCCTTTGCATTTGTCTGGATGGTACCCCTGTCACCTGCATTACTATAAGGATAAAAGTATGTATGGCAATGGGCAATTACAAATCACCCAAGCGCGGAGGATTTGCTGATACGATTGGCACAACATCGAACGAAAAAAATACAAAAAAATTCCAGTTTATTATAAATATATAGACGACGGAAAATATCGGTTCATAAATAGAAATTTAGAAAAAATGGTAATTGGCTTTGAAGGCGGTATAGTTGCAGTTTTACCAAAACAACGAGATATTGAAAAAGAACTTGTCAAACATTTTCTAAGATAAGATATAGATTTATTTATACTGATTATAGAAACTACATAATATACGCAAAATACGTTTGAAATATGCATTCAAGATATGCCCAAAATTGGTTCTATCATATATATGCCTAGAAAACATACATCAGTTGGTCGTGTGAATTCACGGTATATCGATATACATTCCTTGCTTGAAAAAGTTTGATTCATGCTTGAATCGCACATGAAAAGCGAGATGTACTGTTTACCCTTAAGTACGTCTTCAATATCATTACAATCTGAATGAAAAAACACATAAAGCAAAACGACATGTTATTCTCTTGCATCCAGCAGCATTGAGTTTTCACAGGTTGCCCTGGCAAACAACTGTACCCGAATAATTTTATCGTTGGTTGGTGAAGATGGGAAGGAACATTTTATTTTTTGGCTTCATGTTCTCTCATGTTCTCATATTTTTAACTGCAACGTATGGCAGCAATGAGTAAAGTGTTCAGGGACATGATTCGGCGCATCAGCTGAACGGAGACATATCAAACGGAGAATGGTTCAATGTTCTAAATACTAACATAACGATCGACAGTATCGCAGGATGTGCTGTAAACATCGACTATAACTCAACCGAACGTGGAGTATCATCACATTTGTACGATTACAATATCGTAAAAAACAGTTTTAAAACGTTTCTTCTACATTCTGATTACATAGACGGAAAAAAATATCGATTCATGAATAGAGATAGGAAGAAATATGAAAGTGACTTACCAAAAGATATCTAACGGATATCTTCACCGGAACAGCAAAAAAATGATAAAAGTTGTCGAGAACTTTCCGACGCTGACGTATTCTATATACACTGGGTACACGCGAGCCCCACAATTATTTTTGTATTGTTTGCGGGCCACAATAGTGTCAAGTATAGGTAAACAGTGCAATACAAAACAAGCACTTTTATTGTCCAAACACATTGATCGTTATTTGTCATTTATCAAGCTAAAACATGTAAAAACTACCAAAAACTCACTAAAACGTACAAAAATATCATTATATCTACATTTAGTGTGAGATTTCACACTCATAACTGAGAAAGTTTTCGTTTTAGATTGTCTTTTTCAATTGGTCAGCTTTATTTTCATTAATATTTAGTTATCAGGCATAGCCAACCAAGGCTAATAGATTCCTCATTCGAATTTAGTTTTCTATGAAGCCTGCTTTGTTAGCATATATTCCCGACGAAAAATCAACTTCTATTCAATATTTGTATTTGCTGCCTCATTTAATCGCCGAAGGAATTCATTTATGATATATTCCTCATCGCTGGGTCATACGAATTCTGGAAAATAACGTCATTAGCATCTTTAACAGGGTTGATGAACACTGACAGCATTATATAATTTTGGAAATGATTGAAAACGAATTGGATGGGACAAGTTCAAAAGATTTTCACCGCCAACAATATTTCTTCCCTGAACAATTTTGGTGCAAACAATTACAACGTAGATTAAGCGGCATTCGCCCCTTTCCAGAAAATGCTCGAACACAATACAACACAGACCGGAGTTTTCAACTGTTTTACTGACCCATTGCGTGTAATATAAGATTATACTCTGAAAAACAGGAGAAATTTTCATTTTTTTGTTTGTTTTTCAAATTGAAACTCAATTCAAACTAAAAATGATTCAAAATAGATGTATTTAATAGTGTATAGCAAATAATAACAAAAAAATATTTTTTATGAATTTATCAAGTCAAATTTATGGCTATTCAACGACAATATCCCAGACATAATATTCTCCTTACCTTGTAAATTGCTCCTACAACTTTAGTAATATCTGTTATAGTGAATGATGCATCATTATTTACCTAAAATGAAATCTTGCTATCTAACTAAATTTTTTAATGTTGTTGCTCTGTAGCTGAATTTCCCATTCTGAAGTTTGCAAATAACTCTTGCTGAGCATAAAGCCGTAAAGAATTCTTTTGAAAATCAAAAACTAATTGGATGATTTTTTTAAAGCTCCTCAATAATTCACAAAACAAATGGTGCTGTTTTGTTCCTGTAATACATTCTTCATGTAATTTTGATTAATTTCGTTTTGTCTGTATGTCAACCGCAATGATCAAATATTGAACAAGATGTTGGAATGTCCACAATAGCTTTTTTAATACCTCGTTATATGATAAAAAGAGTTGAACGATATCTCCAACCCTTTGCGAATATTTTTCAAGCCCATTTTTTCCCTGAAAGAACAAATACTGGGAAATATATATTATATTGTAAAAATCATAGTTACATACCGTGTTGAGTCATATCAGGTCAACTTAAAAGTAAAAGAGGATAGTTCTCGCATTACAAAACTGAAATGTCAAAATATATATGAGGTAAAGAAAGGGCGGGATGCACGTATTTATTAGAAACAAAAACATTATAGTGCGTTATAATTTTATCAAAAACTATATATACGAAAATAGACAACTTCTACCTAACTTACAACGGCTCCTGTCACAAGTGTTGAAATTCATTATGCAGATCTTTGTACAGGGTAAATTACCCTTTTGTGAAGTTGCTTAATTAAATATTGCCAAAGACTTATCTAACTTTCTAAAATTAAACGATTCATCTAAATTGTGTAAGAAAAGAATTGAGAGAGCCTTGAATCATTATATTCCGCGAAAAAGTTGGAAATTCAATGCTCGAATCTAGTCAATGAGCCTGGTCATATAGTTACGCGGTTTGGAAATATAATATACTTTGCCGTACAGACTGTAGAAATTACGATATATATTAAAATTTTGATAATCACTGTTCGAGATGCTTATGGCTTTTCTAATTATTCAAGACTTCGCATTAGGAACGAATAACCTGGAAACTATTTTTTTTTATTGATTCGGATTGGCGACTTAAATTAAACTTGGCCAGTTAATTGACTCAGCTATTCAGACACATCAAAGGAAAAGAATATTTTTCCAATTGCGACACATGAACAAAGACGAGAATTTGAGGAATGTCAAACTTCTTTAAATAAATGTGTTTCTAGATTTGATTTTACCCTGTGATAATATTTTTCATTATACGCCAGCGTTCTTACCATACGATTATTCCTTGATTAAGTTTGTCTGCATTGAAACGTCACCAAATTATATTATGCCAACACCAAATTAGAAAAGCGCCAACAGACTTACTCAACGTATGAGTCGCTCGCTATACGGAGTCTAGTAGAAATTTACTGCATTGTATACTTTGAAAGTCGATTTTCTGCGATCTTTATTTCGCTTTGCACTTTTTTCATGAACAAAGCATATTGCCTACAGCATATGCGCTCTAGAATGTGCCACTAGCTACCTCATTGCTTCATCCAATACTTCCTTGCAGTATATTGCACCGTGGACATACTTACACGTCAGCAATTACTTTACCTCCTTCTATTCATCTTCACCATCAGACTATATTTGAAATAATAAAAGAACGATACTCAAATAGATGGACACGATAGCCGGTGCTCCTTAAGTATGCGTAACAAGATGGCGGACACCGGAACGTAGTATATGTACCACGTTGGGGTCAGGCCATAATTTTAGGTACAAATACTACGAGAGTATCTTGGCTAGTCCCCTAACTTGAAATAAAACAAAATAAGGAAAATTGGAATAAAATTATGGCCTAACCCTGACCTGATACACATAATTCGTCCCGGTGCCCGCCATATTGGTTTACATACTTCGGGAGTACCGAAGTCGAATACTTAGTCATATATTAGGTGCAAACGTTATGTGGTATATGTGGTCGCCGAGTTCGCCATATTTCATTTTACTTGTATTGTTTTATTTATCGACTGACGATTTGCTTGCTCGTTTTTATTATTTTCCTCCGCGGGACCGCACTCGCTGATTTCTATTCTCTACCCAGGTTTCTACCACCACCATTTTTATGTTTCTTGGCCTGCTGTCATGACCTCCCTTTTTTACCACGACCACCTGTATCGTGTGCTGATCCTGCCCTGCCCTGGTGTATCAGAATCTAGCTTATTCAATAACGTCACGCATGACAACCCACGACTAGGCTAATTAACTCTCAAAAATTACAATACACATACTGGATTGTTTTAAAGGAAGTGTTGGTATAGCTGAATGGAAGTCGTTCATCTGAAACTATCGTTTGCGTTTGCTTTACACTTTTACAGTATTCGTGGAAATAAAATGACATCTCATTTTAGCTCTTGATCATTTTAGTTTTTTCGATAAAAATGCGTAATTGCGAAAAGATGCGTAAGATAATTTGAGAAGTGAATCCGCGAACCAAATTTCTTACGTTCAGTCAGCTTTTTCATCCTTCACAAACAGATTCAAGTTATTATTTGAGTATTTTATTTCAACCGGCCAATATCGAGGTATATGTCGTTTGACTGATTCGAATCTGCCAATTAGTCTAATTCTAAACACTGAGCCCATTGAAAAATCGTCTATGGAAATTACTAAAGTGCAGATATTTCTGTGGTGCCCATTTTCATTATTGCCAGAAGCACCGGATTCTATTACTTAATGCAGTGGTTCCCAATCATTTACGGTAACACGTCCTAGCAGCCACAGCCTGTCGGTACTGAACTATATATGTTTCTTTCTTCTGACAGCATTATCCAAGTCTTCATTACGTTTCATTCCACTGCTCTTGACCTATAAATAATAGACTACAATCTATGAATCTAATTTACAAACGTTATTGCGATTATTTTGCAACTTTGTGATTCTTCCGAAACTATGCCAGCAAAAATTGATCCACTGAAAGTAGGCTACCGTACGATTTGGGCACAGATAGCAAACGTCAGCTTCAATAACAGATGCATCGTATGACATGGAAATTACAAGATTGCAAAAAATCTTAGCCCTCTGCTTCAGGCAAATACTTGCTTCACCTATGTTTGAATATTGTGACAAAAAACAAACATGGGGGGAAAATGTTAGAAGTCTTTCACGTTCATTATTATTCTGGTAATTGTAAATAAAATTGCAAGCTGGTCCATATTTTACACAATGCCATAAGTTTATAAGTTATATATTTCCGTAGTATGTTAACTGGGTTAAGCCATACCTTCATTCAGATTTTCCTTATTTTAGTTATATTTTGAAATCGGGCTGCCTGTTTGGCCAAGTAAAAATACTCCTCAACATAGATTTTTGTCCTTGATGTAAAGTGGCCCAACAATATTAGTTACCTCCATATTTGTACACACACTTCTGGAGCGCCGTTTATGGGGCTTGATCTGGCATTTTAAAACCTTGTGCAAGTTTGAATGCCTGACATTGGGTTAAATAACTATCTTAAGCAGAGACTAAAATTAATTGATTACCATCTCGAAGTAGCATGTTACAGACAAAGTTTCTTTGTTTTATTTTGTATATAATTGACAGGGTTTATTTCAAGATTTCGGTCATTGAGCTTTGTTATTGGGTTGACCGCTCATAAATTACTCCCTTTTTTGAAACAATTTCACCATCTGTTTGTGGGCAGGAATAGGACTGTCGGCGTAAACATAACCCTTTATAGGTCTTTTCTTTTTCTCTCATTCTTGTTTATTTATTATTTTGAATCATTGCCAGTCGGCTGTTTACTATTTATTTAGTGTTAGGAGCTTGATTTATTTTGCATAATTTAATGTTGCTATTGTTTGCATATTTTAGAATAAAGTATGTTTTAACCTGCCTGCTGGGTTGGTCGTAAACTTTAGCAACTCTCAACATTACTATATCCATTTATTGGGCCCTCTACATTGCAAAAATTATTCACAAGTATCTACGATACTGGAATCATTTGTTTTTATCACCACACAATTTTGTTGTTCCATTCATCACATTTACTTGTCGGTATTTCATCGACTGCAATATATTTCAATCATATTCAAAGTGGTGGAGTATTTAATTATCGAAAAATCTGGCAGGTTATACATCAAAGGAAGTTAATAGCGCAAAATATCACCGCCCAACACGTTATAGGCTTCTTGTAGAATGTAGATCTTCATCATAAGTACTAAGTCGCTTATACCCTACATATCATATTGACACACTCTGTTGTATTGCTCAACATATATGTACAAAACTGCGTGTCGAAATTGGTTGGTATAAATTGTCACGTTTCTGGTTTAAACATGGAGATCGTCACCAAAGTGACCCTAGAAAGAAAATTTTCTATAGAAATGATCCCTTGCACAAGTGTACATGCAGAATGAGATATACTTATGGTGGTGTCTCTCTTTTGTCAAATAAAAATTTTATTGGGTCTCCTCAAGCACGACTCTCTCGTCAAATATTTATTTTATCTGATTCTTCCCAAGCACGAAAAACGAATCCCCCCTTTATGGTTTTTAACTTGCTATACTCCGTCATGCTAGTCAGCAATTTCTTTGGTGTATCTACGTTCACCCATGCATGAAGTTACAAAGTAAAACTGACTACGCTCACTCATGCATGGCGTTACAAAGTAAAACTGACCATGCTCACTTATGCATGACGTTACAAAGTAAACTGACTTAGTGCACTCATGCATGACGTTAGAAAGTGAAACTGACCACGCTCACTCATGCATGACGTTAAAAATGTGAACTGACTTCGCTCACTCGTACATGACGTTACAAAGTGAAACTGACTAAGCTCACTCATGCACGAATGACGTTACAAAGTAAAACTGATAACGCTCACCGACGCATGAAGTTTTATATTAAAACTTAGTATGTTACAAGGTAAAACTGACTACGCTCACTCATGCATGATGTTACAAAGTATAACTGACTATGCTCACCCACGCATGAAGCTACAAAGTACGCTCACCCCATGCATGAAGTTACAAAGTACAACCCCATGTATGAAGTTCCAAAGTAAAACTGACTATGCTCACTCATGCATGAAGTTCCAAAGTAAAACTGACTACTCTCACTCATGCATGAAGTTACAAAATGCGTGAAGTAACAAAGTAAAACTGACTATTCTCACTCATGCATGAAGTTACAAAGTAAAACTGACCACGCTCACCCATGCATTAAGTTACAAAGTAAAACTGACTATGCCCACTCATGCATGAAGTTACAAAGTAAAACTGAATATGCTCACTCATGCATGAAGTTCCAAAGTAAAACTGACTACGCTCTCCCATGCACGAAGTTACAAAGTAAAACTGACTACGCTCTCCCATGCATGAAGTTCCAAAGTAAAACTGACTACGCCCTCCCAAGCATGAAGTTACAAAGTAAAACTGACTATGCTCACTCATGCATGAAGTTACAAAGTGAAACTGACTATGCTCACTCATGCATGAAGTTACTAAGTAAAACTGATTCGCTGACCCATGCATGAAGTTACAAAGTAAAACTGACTATGCTCACTCATGCATGAAATTACTAAGTAAAACTGATTCGCTGACCCATGCATGAAGTTACTAAGTAAAACTGACTATGCTCACCCATGCATGAAGTTACAAAGTAAAACTGACTATGCTCAGTCATGCATGAAGTTACAAAGTAAAACTGACTATACTCACTCATGCATGAATTTACAGAGTAAAACTGAATATGCTCTCCCATGCATGAGGTTACTAAGTAAAACTGATTCGCTGACCCATGCATAAAGTTTCAAAGTAGAATGACTATATGCTCAATCATGCATGAAGTTACAAAGTAAAAAAGGACTATGCTCACTCATGCATGAAGTTACAAAGTAAAACTGACTATGCTCACTCATGCATGAAGTTACAAAGTAAAACTGACTACGCTCGCCCATGCAAGAAGTTACAAAGTAAAACTGACTACGCTCACACATGCATGAAGTTACAAAGTAAAAGTGCCTATGCTCACCCATGCATAAAGTTACAAAGTAAAACTGACTATGCTCACTCATGCATGAAGTTACAAAGTAAAACTGACTACGCTCGCCCTCGCAAGAAGGTTACAAAGTAAAACTGTCTACGCTCACTCATGCATGAAGTTACAAAGTAAAACTGACTTGCTCACTTATGCATAAAGTTACAAAGTAAAACAAATTGAACCTAATACGCTTACTTACTCATGCATGACGTTACAAAGTAAAACTGACTACGCTGACTCACGCATGACACTATAAAGTAAAACTGACTATGCTCACTCATGCATGAAGTAACAAAGTATAACCGACTACGCTCACCCATGCATGAAGTTCCAAAGTAAAACTAACTACGCCCTCCCATGCATGACGTTACAAAGTAAAACTGACTATGCTCACTCATGCATGAAGTTACAAAGTAAAACTGACTATGCTCACTCATGCATGAAGTTACTAAGTGAAACTGATTCGCTGACCCATGCATGAAGTTACAAAGTAAAACTGACTATGCTCACTCATGCATGAAGTTACTAAGTAAAACTGACTATGCTCACCCATGCATGAAGTTACAAAGTAAAACTGACTATGCTCACTCATGCAAGAAGTTACAAAGTAAAACTGACTATGCTCACTCATGCATGAAGTTACAAAGTAAAACTGACTACGCTCGCCCATGCAAGAAGTTACAAAGTAAAACTGACTACGCTCACCCATGCATGAAGTTACGAAGTCAAACTGACTTGCTCACTTATGCATGAAGTTACAAAGTAAAACTGATTGAACCTAATACGCTTACTTACTCATGCATGACGTTACAAAGTAAAACTGACTACGCTGACTCGCGCATGACGCTATAAAGTAAAACTGACTACGCTCACTCATGCATTAAGTTACAAAGTAGAACCGGCTACGCTCACCTATGAATGACATAACATTGTAAAATTGACTACGCTCAGCTATGTATGACGTTACAAAGTAAAACTGACTATGCTCACTCATGCAAGAAGTTACAAAGTAAAACTGATTACGCTCGCCCATGTATGAAGTTACAAAGTAAAACTGACTATGCTCACTCATGCATGAAGTTACAAAGTAAAACTGACTACGCTCGCCCATGCAAGAAGTTACAAAGTAAAACTGACTACGCTCACCCATGCATGAAGTTACGAAGTCAAACTGACTTGCTCACTTATGCATGAAGTTACAAAGTAAAACTGATTGAACCTAATACGCTTACTTACTCATGCATGACGTTACAAAGTAAAACTGACTACGCTGACTCGCGCATGACGCTATAAAGTAAAACTGACTACGCTCACTCATGCATTAAGTTACAAAGTAGAACCGGCTACGCTCACCTATGAATGACATAACATTGTAAAATTGACTACGCTCAGCTATGTATGACGTTACAAAGTAAAAATGACTATGCTCACCCATGCACTCATGCACGACGTTACAAAGTAAAACTGACTACGCTCACTATATGTTACAAAGTAAAATTGACGGAATCTGACTACATTCATCTATGCATGAAGGGATGTTCACTCATGCATGAAGTTACATAGTAAAACTCTCACCCATTCATGAAGTTGCAAAACTGCTATGCATGAAGTTGCAAAGTAAAACTAACTATGCTCACCCACGTTTCAAAGTAACACTGACTATGCTCACCACCCATGCATGAAGTTGCAAAGTAAAATTCACCCATTTTCTTGGAGACCTTTCAATGCATTTCTTTTTGTAGTCTTTCGGGAACCCTCATCAATTGCGAAGTTATATTATTTGTCTAATATAGACAATTGCTGGGTAGGTTTATATAATTAAATAGCCCGACTAGATCTGCCATTTCGATACGGAATAGAACAAAACAGTCAAAATCGTTATTTTATTGAACAGATCTATTTTTTCATTTATTATATATATGCAAAATATAACTAAAACATATTGCAAAGTAAGTGCAGTAGTCACATATTTAATGAAATAATAAGTAATATATATTCATTGCAAATAGTAACATTGTATTTTTTAATAATTAAAATGAAAAAGTATTTTCTAACTTGTCAAAATAAAATACCGATCTTCCATGTGGACCCAAGAGGTGTCGGTTTTTCCACTCGTTAGGACTTGTTGATGGGGTCCTATCGCGCTCCAGAAAAATCTGAAACGCCCTATGCCCATATTTAAATTCCAAACGAATTTACTAATTTGGGAAACAAGACTTTACCAATATTATAAAAACCCAGTCATTAATGCATTATATTACACCTTATCGTGATTGTCTTCACAGATATTGTTCGGCTTCTTCTATTTCTTGGTAAGTAATCTTCTGAAAAAAATATCATTTAATAAAATATTCAATAAAATCGAACTTATTAATAAAATTCACCTAATTGAACTTCTTATCATAAAAAATATCTAAGCCTGAAAAATTTGGTAAAAATATTTACATGTAATTTGTAGATTTTCCATGTATCCGTCTTTTCTTAATTTTTCCAGTCCCTTCATAGTTCTGTGCCTGAGAAGCTAGAATATTATTAAAAATATCTAAGCCTAATAAAAACCCTATTTTTCCTAATGGCGGGAATGGGTCTAAATCTATCTATAACAAATAAAATGTTAATAGTGAAAAAGCCATGGCGATCTCTGTTAATTAATACTTTTCTTCTTTTGTCGGTGTAACACTATCTTGTTTCCTGTTGAAAATATCTCTAAAATAGAAGAGAAAATAATGATTATTACAAATAAAATAGGCAAATATGGATACAGCATATTATCAAAAAAAGCTTTATTAATAAATATTCAATAATAATAATAACATATTTACCGGTATTTTAGATTTGTCTCAGGTTCCGTCTTTTTTCAATTTTTTCAGTGCCTTCAAAATTCTGTGCCTGAGAAGCTAAGATAACAGTAACAATATCTAAGCCTAATGAAATTAGTAAAAATATTTACAGGTAATTTGCAGATTTTCCTTGTATCCGTCTTTTCCTAATTTTTCCAGTCCCTTCATAGTTCTGTGCCTGAGAAGCTAGAATAACAATAAAAATATCTAAGCCTAAAAAAACCCTATTTTTCCTAATGGCGGGAATGGGTCTAAATCTATCTATAACAAATAAAATGTTTAAAGTAAAAAAGCCATGGCGATCCTTGTTAATACTTTTCTTCTTTTGTCTGTGTCACAATATCTTGTTTCCTGTTGAAAATATCTCTAAAATAGAAGAGAAAATGATGATTATGACAAATAAGATAGGCAAATATGGATACAGCATATTACTAAAAAAGCTTTAATAATAAATATTCAATAATAATAATAATAATAACATATTTACCGGTATTTTGGATTTGTTTCAGGTTCCGTCTTTTTTCAGTTTCTTCAGTGCCTTCAAAATTCTGTGCCTGAGAAGCTAAGATAATATTAACAATATCTAAGCCTAATAAAATTGGTAAAAATATTTACATGTAATTTGTAGATTTTCCTTGTATCCGTCTTTTCTTAATTTTTCCAGTCCCTTCATAGTTCTGTGCCTGAGAAGCTAGAATATTATTAAAAATATCTAAGCCTAATAAAAACCCTATTTTTCCTAATGGCGGGAATGGGTCTAAATCTATCTATAACAAATAAAATGTTTAAAGTAAAAAAGCCATGGCGATCCTTGTTAATACTTTTCTTCTTTTGTCGGTGTCACAATATCTTGTTTCCTGTTGAAAATATCTTTAAAATAGAAGAGAAAATAATGATTATGACAAATAAGATAGGCAAATATGGATACAGCATATTACTAAAAAAGCTTTAATAATAAAATATTCAATAATAATAATAATAATAATAATGATAATAATAACATATTTACCGGTATTTTGGATTTGTCTCAGGTTCCGTCTTTTTTCAATTTCTTCAGTGCCTTCAAAATTCTGTGCCTGTGAAGCTAAGATAGTATTAACAATATCTAAGCCTAATAAAATTGGTAAAAATATTTACATGTAATTTGTAGATTTTCCTTGTATCCGTCTTTTCTTAATTTTTCCAGTCCCTTCATAGTTCTGTGCCTGAGAAGCTAGAATAACATTAAAAATATCTAAGCCTAATAAAAACCCTATTTTTCCTAATGGCGGGAATGGGTCTAAATCTATCTATAACAAATAAAATGTTAATAGTGAAAAAGCCATGGCGATCTCTCTTAATTAATACTTTTCTTCTTTTGTCGGTGTCACACTATCTTGTTTCCTGTTGAAAATATCTCTAAAATAGAAGAGAAAATAATGCTTATGACAAATAAAATAGGCAAATATGGATACAGCATATTATCAAAAAAAGCTTTATTAATAAATATTCAATAATAATAATAACATATTTACCGGTATTTTAGATTTGTCTCAGGTTCCGTCTTTTTTCAATTTTTTCAGTGCCTTCAAAATTCTGTGCCTGAGAAGCTAAGATAACATTAACAATATCTAAGCCTAATGAAATTAGTAAAAATATTTACATGTACTTTGCAGATTTTCCTTGTATCCGTCTTTTCTTAATTTTTCCAGTCCCTTCATAGTTCTGTGCCTGAGAAGCTAGAATAACATTAAAAATATCTAAGCCTAAAAAATACCTGTTTTTCCTAATGGCGGGAATGGGTCTAAATTTATCTATAACAAATAAAATGTTTAAAGTAAAAAAGCCATGGCGATCCCTGTTAATACTTTTCTTCTTTTGTCGGTGTCACAATATCTTGTTTCCTGTTGAAAATATCTCTAAAATAGAAGAGAAAATAATGATTATGACAAATAAGATAGGCAAATATGGATACAGCATATTACTGAAAAAGCTTTAATAATAAATATTCAATAATAATGATAACATATTTACCGGTATTTTGGATTTGTCTCAGGTTCCGTCTTTTTTCAATTTCTTCAGTGCCTTCAAAATTCTGTGCCCGAGAAGCTAAGATAATATTAACAATATCTAAGCCTAATAAAATTGATAAAAAATATTTACATGTAATTTGTAGATTTTCCTTGTATCCGTCTTTTCTTAATTTTTCCAGTCTCTTTATAGTTCTGTGCCTGAGAAGCTAGAATACCATTAAAAATATCTAAGCCTAATAAAAACCCTATTTTTCCTAATGGCGGGAATGGGTCTAAATCTATCTATAACAAATAAAATGTTAATAGTGTAAAAGCCATCACGATCCCTGTTAATACTTTTCTTCTTTTGTCGGTGTCACAATATCTTGTTTCCTGTTGAAAATATCTCTAAAATAGAATAGAAAATAATGATTATGACAAATAAGATAGGCAAATATGGATACAGCATATTACTAAAAAAGCTTTAATAATAAATATTCAATAATAATGATAACATATTTACCGGTATTTTGGATTTGTCTCAGGTTCCGTCTTTTTTCAATTTCTTCAGTGCCTTCAAAATTCTGTGCCTGAGAAGCTAAGATAATATTAACAATATCTAAGCCTAATAAAATTGATAAAAAATATTTACATGTAATTTGTAGATTTTCCTTGTATCCGTCTTTTCTTAATTTTTCCAGTCTCTTTATAGTTCTGTGCCTGAGAAGCTAGAATAACATTAAAAATATCTAAGCCTAATAAAAACTCTATTATTCCTAATGGCGGGAATGGGTCTAAATCTATCTATACCAAATAAAATATTGAAAACAAAACAAAAAACATGGCAAGCCTTGTTAATACTTTTCTTCTTCTGTCGGTGTCACAATATCTTGTTTCCTGTTGAAAATATCTCTAAAATAGAAGAGAAAATAATGATTATGACAAATAAGATAGGCATATATGGATACAGCATATTATCAAAAAAAGCTTTATTAATAAATATTCAATAATAATAATAACATATTTACCGGTATTTTAGATTTGTCTCTGGTTCCGTCTTTTTTCAATTTCTTCAGTGCCTTCAAAATTCTGTGCCTGAGAAGCTAAGATAATATTAACAATATCTAAGCCTAATAAAATTGATAAAAAATATTTACATGTAATTTGTAGATTTTCCTTGTATCCGTCTTTTCTTAATTTTTCCAGTCTCTTTATAGTTCTGTGCCTGAGAAGCTAGAATAACATTAAAAATATCTAAGCCTAATAAAAACCCTATTTTTCCTAATGGCGGGAATGGGTCTAAATCTATCTATAACAAATAAAATGTTAATAGTGTAAAAGCCATCACGATCCCTGTTAATACTTTTCTTCTTTTGTCGGTGTCACAATATCTTGTTTCCTGTTGAAAATATCTCTAAAATAGAATAGAAAATAATGATTATGACAAATAAGATAGGCAAATATGGATACAGCATATTACTAAAAAAGCTTTAATAATAAATATTCAATAATAATGATAACATATTTACCGGTATTTTGGATTTGTCTCAGGTTCCGTCTTTTTTCAATTTCTTCAGTGCCTTCAAAATTCTGTGCCTGAGAAGCTAAGATAATATTAACAATATCTAAGCCTAATAAAATTGATAAAAAATATTCACATGTAATTTGTAGATTTTCCTTGTATCCGTCTTTTCTTAATTTTTCCAGTCTCTTTATAGTTCTGTGCCTGAGAAGCTAGAATAACATTAAAAATATCTAAGCCTAATAAAAACTCTATTATTCCTAATGGCGGGAATGGGTCTAAATCTATCTATACCAAATAAAATATTGAAAACAAAACAAAAAACATGGCAAGCCTTGTTAATACTTTTCTTCTTCTGTCGGTGTCACAATATCTTGTTTCCTGTTGAAAATATCTCTAAAATAGAAGAGAAAATAATGATTATGACAAATAAGATAGGCATATATGGATACAGCATATTATCAAAAAAAGCTTTATTAATAAATATTCAATAATAATAATAACATATTTACCGGTATTTTAGATTTGTCTCTGGTTCCGTCTTTTTTCAATTTCTTCAGTGCCTTCAAAATTCTGTGCCTGAGAAGCTAAGATAATATTAACAATATCTAAGCCTAATAAAATTGGTAAAAATATATACATGTAATTTGTAGATTTTTCTTGTATCCGTCTTTTCCTAATTTTTCCAGTCCCTTCATAGTTCTGTGCCTGAGAAGCTAGAATAACATTAAAAATATCTAAGCCTAATAGAAACCCTATTTTTCCTAATGGCGGGAATGGGTCTAAATCTATCTATAACAAATAAAATGTTAATAGTGAAAAAGCCATGGCGACCCCTGTTAATACTTTTCTTCTTTTGTCGGTGTCACAATATCTTGTTTCCTGTTGAAAATATCTCTAAAATAGAAGAGAAAATAATGAATATGACAAATGAGATAGGCAAATATGGATACAGCATATTATCAAAAAAAGCTTTATTAATAAATATTCAATATTAATAATAACATATTTACCGGTATTTTAGATTTGTATCTGGTACCGTCTTTTTTCAATTTTTTCAGTGCCTTCAAAATTCTGTGCCTGAGAAGCTAAGATAATATTAACAATATCTAAGCCTAATAAAATTAGTAAAAATATTTACATGTAATTTGTAGATTTTCCTTGTATCCGTCATTTCTTAATTTTTCCAGTCCCTTCATAGTTCTGTGCCTGAGAAGCTAGAATAACATTAAAAATATCTAAGCCTAATAAATGGCGGGAATGGGTCTAAATCTATCTATAACAAATAAAATATTGAAAACAAAACAAAAAACATGGCAAGCCTTGTTAATACTTTTCTTCTTCTGTCGGTGTCACAATATCTTGTTTCCTGTTGAAAATACCTCTAAAATAGAAGAGTAAATAATGATTATGACAAATAAGATAGGCAAATATGGATACAGCATATTATCAAAAAGCTTTATTAATAAATATTCAATATTAATAATAACATATTTACCGGTATTTTAGATTTGTCCCTGGTACCGTCTTTTTTCAATTTCTTCAGTGCCTTCAAAATTCTGTGCCTGGGAAGCTAAGATAATATTAACAATATCTAAGCCTAATAAAATTGGTGAAAATATTTACATGTAATTTGTAGATTTTCCTTGTATCCGTCTTTTCTTAATTTTTCCAGTCCCTTCATAGTTCTGTGCCTGAGAAGCTAGAATAACATTAAAAATATCTAAGCCTAATAGAAACCCTATTTTTCCTAATGGCGGGAATGGGTCTAAATCTATCTATACCAAATAAAATGTTAATAGTGAAAAAGCCATGGCGATCCCTGTTAATACTTTTCTTCATTTGTCGGTGTCACAATATCTTGTTTCCTGTTGAAAATATCTCTAAAATAGAAGAGAAAATAATGATTTTGACAAATAAGATAGGCAAATATGGATACAGCATATTATCAAAAGAGCTATATTATTAATTATTCAATAATAATAATAATAACATATTTACCGGTATTTTAGATTTGTCTCTGGTTCCGTCTTTTTTCAATTTCTTCAGTGCCTTCAAAATTCTGTGCCTGAGAAGCTAAGATAATATTAACAATATCTAAGCCTAATAAAATTAGTAAAAATATTTACATGTAATTTGTAGATTTTCCTTGTATCCGTCTTTTCTTAATTTTTCTAGTCCCTTCATAGTTCTGTGCCTGAGAAGCTAGAATAACTTTAAAAATATCTAAGCCTAATAAAAACTCTATTATTCCTAATGGCGGGAATGGGTCTAAATCTATCTATACCAAATAAAATATTGAAAACAAAACAAAAAACATGGCAAGCCTTGTTAATACATTTCTTCTTCTGTCGGTGTCACAATATCTTGTTTCCTGTTGAAAATATCTCTAAAATAGAAGAGAAAATAATGATTATGACAAATAAGATAGGCAAATATGGATACAGCATATTATCAAAAAAGCTTTATTAATAATTATTCAATAATAATAATAACATATTTACCGGTATTTTAGATTTGTCTCTGGTTCCGTCTTTTTTCAATTTCTTCAGTGCCTTCAAAATTCTGTGCCTGAGAAGCTAAGATAATATTAACAATATCTAAGCCTAATAAAATTAGTAAAGATATTTACATGTAATTTGTAGAGTTTCCTTGTATCCGTCTTTTCCTAATTTTTCCAGGTCACTTCATAGTTCTGTGCCTGAGAAGCTAGAATAGCATTAAAAATATCTAAGCCTAATAAAAACCCTATTTTTCCTAATGGCGGGAATGGGTCTAAATCTATCTATAACAAATAAAATGTTTATAGTAAAAAAGCCATAGCGATCCCTGTTAATACTTTTCTTCTTTTGTCGGTGTACCAATATCTTGTTTCCTGTTGAAAATATCTCTAAAATAGAAGAGAAAATAATGATTATGACAAATAAGATAGGCAAATATGGATACAGCATATTATCAAAAAAAGCTTTATTAAGAAATATTCAATAATAATAATAACATATTTACCGGTATTTTAGATTTGTCTCTGGTACCGTCTTTTTTCAATTTTTTCAGTGCCTTCAAAATTCTGTGCCTGAGAAGCTAAGATAATATTAACAATATCTAAGCCTAATAAAATTAGTAAAAATATTTACATGTAATTTGTAGATTTTCCTTGTATCCGTCATTTCTTAATTTTTCTAGTCCCTTCATAGTTCTGTGCCTGAGAAGCTAGAATAACATTAAAAATATCTAAGCCTAATAGAAACCCTATTTTTCCTAATGGCGGGAATGGGTCTAAATCTATCTATAACAAATAAAATGTTAATAGTGAAAAAGCCATGGCGATCCCTGTTAATACTTTTCTTCTTTGTCGGTGTCACAATATCTTGTTTCCTGTTGAAAATATCTTTAAAATAGAAGAGAAAATAATGATTTTGACAAATAAGATAGGCAAATATGGATACAGCATATTACCAATAGAGCTATATTAATAATTATTCAATAATAATAGTAACATATTTACCGGTATTTTAGATTTGTCTCTGGTACCGTCTTTTTTCAATTTCTTCAGTGCCTTCAAAATTCTGTGCCTGAGAAGCTAAGATAATATTAACAATATCTAAGCCTAATAAAATTAGTAAAAATATTTACATGTAATTTGTAGATTTTCCTTGTATCCGTCTTTTCTTAATTTTTCCAGGTCACTTCATAGTTCTGTGCCTGAGAAGCTAGAATAACATTAAAAATATCTAAGCTTAATAAAAACCCTATTTTATCCTAATGGCGGGAATGGGTCTAAATCTATCTATAACGAAACAAATATTTGAAAAAAGCCATGGCAATCCCTGTCAATACTTTTCCTTCGTCTTCACGATATCTTGTTTTCCTGTTAAAAAATATCTAAAAATACTATAGAAAATAATGATTATAACAAATAAGATAGCCAAACATGGAAGTAGCATATTTTCAAATAAAGCTTATTAAAAAATGTACAATATCGGTGAAAAACAATAATATAAATAATAAATCAGTAATATACAATAACAGTAATAAAAATATACGTATAACGTAAAACGAAAGAAATATTTTAATTTTTTCATACCAGGACGTCAAATAAACGATTGCATTACAGGATGTTAAAATACAAATAACAATAGTATTTAGTTTTCTGAGCTATAATTCAATTTATTAATGAATATATAATCAAGAATTTGTTTGCAATTATTCAAATTACACAAATAGTTCTTCACGGGTCGAGCCATGTTCAACTTCCGCTTGTAATTCTTTTACAATGTGTATGGCATTTTTGTATAGTTTTAAACAACAGTCTTATTTGTTATAAATACATTCGTGTGTACTGCCCAGTGCATTTGTTTGCGACCACATATTGGTAATCAGTGCAAATGCATACGATCTCAAAGTACGTATGACAATGGGATTCAGTTTCAAACCAACAGTCAATTTTTCTATATCAAAGTCTTGTGTGTGGTGGCTAGCACATCTTAGTTATCTTCAATAAAACTCTTCTTCCTATTTGAATAATTGAGTTTCATTTTCTTTTGAAAAACAGAAAGAGTCGTCAAGTTTCATAATTGAGTAATCCTGAAAAAATATATATACATTTAGTTATTATGCCTTTTTATAGTAGAGGAAGTAAATTATGAGGAACTTATTACGTTTGATGAGGCTCTACAAGGCGCCTATAACGTGTTGGGCGATGACGCTGCGCGTCATCAACTCCCTCAGACTTATAACCTTCTAGTTTCACAATATTAACAACTCCACAACTTTGAATATGATTGTAGTCCATTACTGGCAATGAAATTTCCAATCTACATGAACAATGTACGAGAGACGAATAACATGTGATGAAATACGACAAATAGTGTGGTGGTAAAAATGATTATTGTAGAGGTCGAAACGCATATTGTAGATGTATAGGGTTGCTAAAATTTACGTCCAACCTAAGTATGTCGACAACATACATAATTTCAAACAATAGCAACATTAATAATTTATGTAATATGAATGAACCTATTTAACCAAAATATAAAACAAGCAAACAATCCGTTTATTACGGCAATTAAATTAACACTACTTAAACGACAAACTTCTAATGCGAGCATTAACTCTTAAATAGCCGACTTGCAATGATCCGAAATACCGAAATAATAATAAACAAACAAGAATATGAGAAGACAAGACGATACAAAATTTTGTTTACGTCAACATGCTTATTTTCGTCCCACGAACAGGAGATTAAATTGCCTTAAAGGGAGTAGTCTATGAACGGTCATTCACCAAAAGTACAATAGCCGATAACTTTCAAAATAACCTCGGATCAAACATATATACGGAATAAAACAATTAAACTTTGTCTGTAGCTGAGGAAATGAATCTTACTATTAGTATCTGTAACCAATTACATGCCATTGTGGCATAATAAGGGATGCTATTCGATATCATACGAGTTTTTAATGTTTGCGGTAAAAGAGTACATTGTTTTACAACATATCATTTGATACAATAACGCATGGGATGGATGTCTATTTTAAACATAACATTAACGTCCATTACATTATACTAGGGATTTCAACAAGAGAGATGTACCGATACCACTTGTCGCCGATACCGATCCGACAACAACGATAAAACGCCGATATCAATATTTTAAAGCAGAAATTGCCGACATTTACATGCTGTGTAATTTAATATTTCAAGTGTGCAGTCCAAACTAGTTGAAGTAACAGTTTACAAGCATTATTCATGCCACACAATTTTTCAGATTGAAAGAGACATATTTCAGATAATAAGAAATTAATATTTGAATCCTGATGCGTTTTTTGGTTTAAATACATTGCACACCTACGCTAATAATATCGGTGTTCGGTTAGAAAACTCATCGGGTTTGGCTACTGTGGGGGGTATAATAAATAAATGTTTACTCACTCTATCTAACTGATACATCGAGTTGCGTGCGCAGAATTTTATGCCATTATAACGTCGTATTTTGTATTTTACAAATCTAAAAATTCCCATTTGATATATTTCCTCATAATTTCCATGTAATGTTAAAAATGTCAATATAAAAAATGGGCTGCAAAAATAGCCAAATTAGTTGGGCTGATAAATGGCTAAAATCAGGTCATAATCCTATTCCCGTTTCTATTCGCGCGGTTGGGAAACAGCATTGCTCATACTTAACGAGGCCAATACCGTGAAAAGCAAAAAATAATTTTCATATCAGTATTTCGAGCTACTTTTTAAAAACATTCTGGAATTGATCAAAAAGTTACTTATCGTGGAAATATCAGTCTACATTTAGCTGATATCAATACGAATACCGATACCAAATATTATCACCGATGCCCGATACCTTTTACCGAAAGCCTTTTAATATAGTTTTGACCAGCACTGACTGTATAACGACATTGATGTTTGTTTTCAGCAGAAGGTAGAACACTCATTTAACCACTCCAACCCGAAATTGAAATTAATGAAAAGCCAATATACCTCAATTAATAATGAAATAAAACAAGTAAACAATACACGATAGTAATATGAACATTCGTTAAAAAATTAATATTCAAGCCAGACGATATTATTGCAAAATGAACCTAGCAATTTTTAGCTGCCCTCAGTTAATATTTGGACGTGTTTCAACTTAAAATTATTCTAATTTGAATCGAGCATTAAAATTGGAACCAAGTTGAAGTAATAAAAACGAGACTATCAGAAGACGACCCGTAAGTTACAATTACATTATATTTTCATGGCATCGTGATTCCAGGACAAGTTCATAGATGACCTCTTATTAGGAGGAAAAGGAGAACAAACGATAAGCAAGAGACTCAAGTAGAAAATGCGTGTAAACATTCACAATAAATGGTCTTTTTAAAACCAAGAGAAAAAAAAACTGTAAAATCAAAAACGATCTTGACAACAACAAAAAATGAATAAGTCTGAAACGCAAGGAGCTACAGAAAAAAATGTGGAATGGACAGACATTTTTCTTCTTTACATGTATTCCATATTTTCCTCTGCATGAAAGCAAGTAGAATGCGCATTTTTATTTTTTCAAATGCTCAAAGTAGTATAATTTTGTCACAATTACAACCAACAAGGCTCATTTACGCAACGAGCGTATTTTTATTTATTTTTTGGCGCTTCAAATTTCATTAATGTGATACGAAATGAATAAAAGCAAAGCATTTCCGTAGGCGAAATTTAAAACTATCCAACGCCAAAACTTTGTCTTTCCAAACACAGTTTAGCGCCCGAGCACATTCTGTCTCATAATCATTATTTTATCTCGGCTTTAAATTATGAATTAGTTTCCTTTTGTGTATATTTTTCAGTGCACGCACAAGTTTAACCAGTGCTAGGCATTTGTAGCAGAGGCATTATCCAGCATATTGGGTGAATATAAGCGCCTTCAGTTAACAGTTAGTTGGACGTGTTTTAACCTAAAATTAATCTAACACTATCCAACATTGAAATTAGAAACAAGGTAAAGTAATGAAAACGCGGCTATTTGAAGAACTGTATGGTAATATGACATTATAGTGGCATGCCCTTGGTATACCCAAACAAGTTTTTAAATGTCCACTTATTAGCAGAGGATCAGCTAAAATAGAAGAACAAACGATTAAGCGAGGGTTCAATTAATATGACTCGGCATGTGTGCAGTCTACATTGGAAATCGAAATTACTCGCGAAAACATGCGCCCTTTGTTAATTGAATATTCACTTTGCTTCAAAAGCAAGGTTTGGGCTTGCCAGAACGGTGACGTAATTTTTTCTTCCGTGAGAGACTTTGTTGTCGAGTCGATTTCGACTTGTATTTATCAGAGCGGTACCAAAACAAAACTTTCAAAAAAAAAAAATAAATAAAAAATTTCTCTCATTTTCAACGGGACACGGCTGAGCGGAAGGCACACGCGTATCGGGAAGCGTCTGGCACAAAGCGCCCTAATCAAGTTTTCCGATGAGATTTGGCTCAAATGGAGGGCGGGTAGATTGAGTTAAGGTAATGACAGATTTAAATTCAATCCAATGGAAGCATCAACTTCAAAAAAAAAACACCCGAATGCAGATTTCAAATTTTCAAATCATTCCTAACCCGAACCATATAAATCAAGCTGAACAACTATTAATTTGTTATTTTAAAGCGAGCGGGGGTGTTTTCCGAATTTCATTTTTCCAAAGAAACATTTTCAACTGTGGTAATTTACTTTAATAATTTAATATACAGTGCAAACGAAATTGAGAATGAAGCACAATAGCGGGGGGAAATTTGAATATTTCATTAAATCAAGCACTAATATAAAAAACTTGATTCAACAAAAAGTTGTGGTGGCTCAATGTGATTAATTTCAAAAAAATATTTAATTAATTTGATCTAATTTCGGCTGGGGGGTAAAAATTTGAATGTACCAATAATTTTTCGAACTATGTCATTATGTGAACTATATGAACTATTTCAAGTTTTGGGTTTATGAATGACAGAAAATGTAATTTGATAAATTAGATATGAATTGGATATATTGGAATTGGATATATTAACAAAGCAGAAAAATTTATTGCATACCGGCTAAAACTGCACACCTGCCCGTGAACGTAGTGGCGTAGCCCGGGGGTGGTTTTGCGGGACGACCCCGCAAAACTGATAAATTTCGGAAGAATATTTAATTATTTCGATCTAATTTCGCTTGAGGGTTAAAATTTCAATGTACCAATAATTTTTTAATGTCAAGTTTTGGGTTTATGAATGACAGAAAATATAATTCGATATGAATTGGATATATATTTCAACAAATCTATTTGTACCTGTCTGTTTCTGCACTCGCGAAATGGCAACATAAAAAAGAATAATACTACGTAACGCTGTGTGATTTTTTAAACTCTAGTTAATCTTCTAGTTAAATTCTAGTTAACCTTTCCGAGCCTGTCGAATCCCTGCGCTATCCTGAAAGCTCTCGTCAAACCCCATTGTATCGAACAGTTGATATTAGGAGCCCAATCCAAACTTCATAAAAGCCCAATTTCGTGCAAGGGTATAAAACATGAAAAGTTTCATCTTGAAAATCCTAGGTTTTCGATATCAACCCAAGATGTTTCAAAGTCATAGGCAGAAAGCATCTAAGGGGCACTATCATATAAGCACAAACACCAAAGCGCGCGACATCCCTGGAGATGACGGGTTCACTAAAACTTACAACTGCGCAACGCTATACAAACAGCAACGCTAATTTAAACAGATTGCGAAATAAAAAAATGCGATCGGTTCTCAGCATGGAATAATTGTTCCGCGGCGTGCTTGATTTCACAATAAGTTTTACTAGAACATTTATCAATGTGTTCTAGGCTCAGACCTTTCCTATCAAGATCTATCAAGATCAAGATCCTATCAAGATCGGAGCCTAGAACACATTGATAAATGTTCTAGTAAAACTTATTGTGAAATCAAGCACGCCGCGGGACAATTATTCCATGTCGCAATCTGTTTCTGAATATCAATAATTGTTTTTTCATTGTTTGGTCACAATTAATTTCAAACAAATTTATTTATCGCCATATTTAAACTGCATGATTGCTCTTTTCTTGTCATTGTTGTAAACTGCTTGTCTGAGGAAGTCTGATTTTGGTCAGACGAAACGTTACAGAAATATATTTGTGTTAGTGTGCACAGCAGGCTCTTGAATTGCATAATATGGTATTTTATTCTTGCTACAGCATCCTTGCATTACATGCATACGGATCCACTAGCGCAAAGGCATAGAGAAAGGATTGGGAGTTAGTCTGGCGCAACCTCTACTGATCGTTATATTAGCCTTTTCGCGTGACTTCTGTATCCGAATGGATCCTGCCAAACTCCGGACTCGACAACTACCACAAGAAAAGAAAAGAATTTAGAAGCAATACTAAAAAGAATTCAACGCCTTTAAAAAAATCACATTAAAAGGACCCTGGCTAACAAGATCTGAGCCTAGAACACATTGATAAATGTTAAACACATTGGTAAATTCCACTAGCGCAAAGGCATAGAGAAAGGATTGGGAGTTAGTCTCGCGCAACCTCTACTGATCGCTAATTTATTAGTTGTTGAACGTGTAAGTTCTAATATCTGAGATGAACTGTAGCTAAATTTGCATAATTTGTAAACGATGTGATAGAAAAGTGCCATAATATAAAACTGTGTTAATTTGAAGGACCCTCGTCGAACCCCTGGAACAGCTCCAACGAACACCAAAAATTCGATTGAACCCAGGTAAAAAAAAAACTACTGTTCTAGACTAGAGATGTACCGATGTATCGGTATCGGGTATCGGTATCGGCAATATCGGCCATTTTTTTGGTATCGGCCATGTATCGGTATCGGTTGAATTAAGGCCGATATTTCCGATATATTTATATTTTTGATATGGTCCAGAATGTTTTAAAAGATAAGTTGGAATACTACTTTTTAATTTATTTTTTGTCTGGAGAGATCGTGCGCTATGAGACATACATGTCCCCACCCCCGCGAAAGAATAGGATTCACGTGTTTTTAGCTATTTATCAGCCAAACTAGTTCAACTAATTTGGCTATTTTCGCTGTCAATTTTTTATATTGACATTTTTAATATTACATAGTAATTATGAAGAAATATATCAACACAGCACATAACAAAAAGCAACTAGGCGCCCAGTTTTAAATCATACAGTGGAATTGGGGTCCTTATTAACGGCACAAGGACTTTTGGCACGGCTATAAATGCTGACTGTTTGTCGTCAAGTACGAGTGTCATTTAGTCCGTCGACATCGATAAACTAAATTTCGAAATTCAAAATTTATGATAGCAATTGTAAAATATTTTATATTATAAAATAGTAAAGTAAAAAAACATCCTCGACCGTTATAGGTAGGCCTTCTTTTTGTCGGTGCTGTTTGATATTCTTTCAATTTGGCTTTGACTTATTGCGTCGACGATTACGATTAGCCACGAAAAAAAATATTTGTAAAATGATTTTAATTTGAACGTAGGACGGCGGCGCTAGAATGTGTGGGGATATTCGATATTCTTTAAAACTCGAATAACGATATTCGAAGGTCGCGATATTCATATCAAGTTCAAATTGGACATCCCGGCTTATGAGTTTCAATTGAACACCGAGATTACTAGCCTTACTGTACAATGTATCTTAATCAGTTGAAGCAAACACCAAACATCAATTTCATATTATGTGATATATCTTTTTTTTTCGATCTGAAATAATGTGTACCATGAACAACGCTCAAAGACCATTGTTTTAATCCGTCTGCCCTACACAGCACACCTAATTAAGTAATAATTACATAGTATCGGTATCGGAATATCGGCCTTTTTGTAGTATCGGCGTATCGGTATCGGTATCGGCGTTTTTAGCTGGTATCGGATCGGTATCGGTATCGGCGACAAAAGTGGTATCGGTACATCTCTATTCTAGACCAGCGTTTCCCAAACTTTTTCGGCCACGAAACTTTTACACTTTTTATCTCGCCTCGCGAAACAAAAATGAAAGAGTAAAATTGATAAAGGAAAACGGTCTAATGTAGTGGTTCCCAATGGATAGTATTTTGGACATTTTGTGCGATAATTGAAATATTTGCAGCTCTTCCTGACTAGCGGGATTGAACATGATATATATATCAGTTTATACGTGACAAAATATGAAGTGAAAGATTATAAGATTACATATATACTTGCTCTTTACTCTTTAGACTATATAGGCGTCAATCTCACTCCGTGATGCACCAGACTATTAACAATGTCGATTCTGTTTGATGCAATGACTCTTTCAAGCAGTGTTTTAGAAAACTGAAAATAAATATATAGTTTCATTATCAAGTTTGGGATTTATAAATCACAAAAAGTGCTGTTTGGCAGAGGTAAAGCAAAGGTAAACTTATATTAAAAATACATAAAAAAAAAATCAATCCAATGGTATGTTCATGTGTAAACCGAGTCCATCTAACTTTAGGTGAAACTAAATTTCGTTGACCTAAGACATTATCAAGTTATTTAAATCACAAAAAATGCTATTTAACAGAAATACAGAAAAGAGATTTGGTTAAAGACATAGTCATTTAAACTATGTCCTTATCGATCTTTGGAGCTGTAATTAACATGGACACAGAGTAGCTAAGCTTATACTAGAAGTTAAAAAAAATAAAAATATTAATTTTTCGTTTAAATAAAATTATTTGCTGATTTGCTGCGTTACAGTATCGTCACTGGAAACGATATTTTATTTTGGGGCTTGCATGGCGTAGTTAACCAATGCCAAATCGTATAGAATTCACATTGATACACTCGGTTGGAATTACTTATTAGCCAGAAAAAAACGATAGTTGTCCGAATCATGATATTATACAGTATTTAGACTAGAGGATTTTCCAAAATAAATTCCATTTGACAGACAAACCAAAGCTGAGCTTATACTCAATATAATAAAAATAATACTTTGTCAGCAGGTTTCCCGAAAAAATTGCAGATATTATTTATTGATAGATATACAAGTAATTTACACGAGACGCGAGATATTCCAAACTTGAACGGCTTAAAATGTTTGTGTACCACAGGCATTGTGCGTTATATTTACCTAATATTGAGGTCCTCTAAATTAGCCACAGGGATTGTAGATATTCTACATTCATTATAAGAACATAACATATTAATACTCGAAATAAACTATGAAGAAATAGGGAATATATTTCTAGATTTGAAAACTTATGGACACGAGGGGCATGGGTTCTAGGAACACTACCAATGAAGGTCTATACTGGTTATAAGGTATTTGCGGCTATAGTATATCATAGGAAATTTAATTTTAGGACACGAATTTTGGGAGAGGGAATTAACAACTACATTAATACCCTCTGGTGAAAACGGGTTTCAAGATAATAAAAAAATGGTATATGGTATGCAGAATGATAAGGACATGTTAGCTTTGGTACCTCATGATAAACGATTTTAGAGTCGTAATATTTGCAATAATGAAGCGTCATACATATTACATACACGCATGAATATAAGATATGAATACTCGCACTTAATAACAGCGCATTAGGAATATTGCCAGCTTCGAACACTTATCAACCTACTTCGAACATTCATAAATATGAATCGTATGGTTACTTGGACTACCAAGGATTGCCGACTTCGAACACTTATCAATATGAACCGTATGGTTACTTGAACTACCAAGGAATGCCAGCTTCGAACACTTATCAATATGAATCCTATGGTTACTTGGACTACCATCGATTGCCAGCTTCGAACACTTATCAATATGAATTGTATGGTTATTGGTTACTAGGACTACCAAGGGAAGTATAAGTCGGGTGTACAATTGGCCTAATTTATATATTATCCTTATTGAAAATTTCAGTTTGGGACACAAATTACATGGTTAACCAGTATCGAAGGTAGTAAGATTCACGGTTATATTAATGTACTTGATTAGACTCACTCCAATATTACCAGTACTGAAAATTTATTGCGATTCTGGATTGGAACATGAATGGCATAGTTATTAACTGTTTACTACCAGGTGGTATAAACCAGGGATTCCCAAAGTGGGCGGTTATAATTATATTATAACCTGATAATTTAGTGAAGAGTTAATCGTTTAACGAGCCTACAATTTAAATATAATACGACGAATGAGAACACGCTGCAATGGGCAGGGGTTCAGTTCAATAACGCAGAAAATATTTAATTTAAATGGAGCTCCTTGAAATGCAATGAAATGAGGAAATAAAATCCATATGTTATATTTGAGAAATGCATCGATACGTGATTTTTATAAAGATGTATCTTTTTAATGAAAATCTCTCATAATTTGACAAACCATGTAAAAAAGACAGAAGGCAGAAGCCTGGATTCTTTCATTTACGACCTCGTTTGTGGTAGAGAAGGGGTTTGTAACAATGAAACAAGTGCTATCAAAAAAAAACATCGCCATTCAATTAGTAAACGGGGTGAGTTGAGATTGTGGCTGACGAAAATGTCACCAAAAATTTAAAAAAAAATACTCTCTGGAAGACCAATAAGCTTATATATCTCATTGAAAAAAACACTATAAACTATGATTTACCTTGTTTATTTGTTCTGTATTATATTCGTTTCTGACCTCAAATGTTTTTGTAAACTGGGTGGGTATATATTACTGCGAATAAAAAGTTTAGGAACCACTGATATAGACCATGATAATTTACAGATACATTTCTGCGCTTAGTCGGATTCTTTTTTATAGTATGATACTATTTTGTGGGAAAAAACAAGTGAATTCTACACAGAATATTAAGAATCATGTTATCAATAAAGTAATACCCATATAAATAAAACATGAGAAATATAGACAAATCCGTGTATTTATTCTATTGGATCATTTATATAGATGTATACAAATAATAACCTAACATATTAGTACCTGCAATCAACGATATAGCAATAGGAAATATATTTCTAGATTCAGACAGTTATGAACATGAACGAACTATTACCAATAGGATTTACGGCTATATTGATACGTTACAGCAGTGGTTTCCAAAGTGGGCGTTTTTTTTTTTTGCGGAATCTCTTTTGCGGCGTGTAGAAAAAGTAATAATACAAGCGTGAAAATGATACTAAACAAGAAAAGGCTAAAAACGCAAGTACGACGTAGGCTACATTGACTTTGGATCGTTCAAGTAGTAAAGCACCGTGATTTTTGTTGCAACTGGGGATGCGATGATACTAAATGCAGTTTGGGCTTATTAGATAACATGTTTCACTGGCCAAAATCTTGCTCGGCCAAAATCTTACAAAATCGATGTAAAAAGAAATTTGGATTTTCTTCAATAAGGATCATCCTTCATTGGTAAAAAAAAGCGTTGCGCACTCTGATCCCTTTTGCGATTTCGTATTCATGCGAAGCAAGATTTGCGACCATGGTCGTAATACGAACAAAATATCGATCTCGAATAAATGTTGAGAGAGAAATGCGTGCGGCTCTCACAAATCTTACCAAGGTTTAGTAACAGTTGTAAAAAGACGCAAGTATTCCCATCCCATTAAATGCAATTTCACTGACTTTGGTTTAGTTTTCTTGGATCGTTTAAATAAAACTCATTGCAAAAAAAGTCCTTTATTAGAAGGTACGGTTTAATACGGTTTCCACGAAAAGTCGCAACTTGAGCATATTTTTTGGAGGGTGTCACAATACGAAGAAGTTTGAAAACCACTGCGTTACAGTATCGCCACTTGAAACGATATTTTAGTTCGGGGCTTGCATGGCGTAGTTAACCAGTGCCAAATGGTATAGAATTCACATTGATACACTCGGTTGGAATTACTTATATCACATCGTTATTGGAAAGCTAATGTAATTCTAGCTTGGACCACGAATGACACGGTTAACTGGTTACTACCATGGTCATAGACCATGGTACTTTCAAATTACATATATAAGATTAGCCAGATTGGCCCAGAAAATTAAATCAATAAATTCTATGCAAGAAAATAATGACTATGCTATCAATAAAAGAAGGCAATATACATATAAATATGACACAGGATATATAGACATCCTTGTATCCGCAAAACTCAGTGTGTACTCAATTTAATTCATTATACATAGAAATGAGTTTCAATGTTTTAGAATTAATGATTTCCTCTCTATATTATTATTGATACAATGCTGTTCTAGCAGTTAGGTAGACATTTTCAAGGGAGGATTCAAGGAGAAATCGATAAAGAAGTACTGGTACTTATATCTTGAGTATAATTTTTTTTCATAAGTATAGTATAGCTATGAAAATATTTTTACGAATTGTGGTGATTACAATGTAACTCTTGTTATGAAAATGCTCGCAACAACTCAAAAATAACTAGCTAGCAATAAGCTACATATAACAAATATTATGATTCATTCAAAAATACCTTGAAAATACGGGGATGGACGGGGATGGAATGTAAATATCCAAAAAATGCACGATTAAGTCCAACAAACAAAAAATAGATTTAATTAGCTACATGCCCCCTCAAAAATTGTCTACGCTCCTTTTGCAAAGCGCGCCCCACCCTTTGAAAACCATTGCCCCAGTGAATAATTGCTGATACTAGTAAATGTCATGCCCACGATACTGGGAAAAGAACACTGGTCCGGTTCTAAAGACTTTGCCATATAAAATTATTAGCGCGCATTGGTGCCTAAACTAACAGTATTACTGCAAACACAAGGGGAAAAGTTCCTTCTCAACAATGACGAAAATTTGACAAAATTTGGAACAAATTAATGCAAGTTTTATTCCGAATATTGGACGGTAATATAACAAAACACGGTTTTTTATTGCTAAAATTCATTCTTGTCTTATTCGCTTATTAGCCACAAAAAAACGATAGTTGTCCGAATCATGATATTATAAAGTATTTGGGGGGTTTACCAAAAAAAATTTCATTTGACAGACAAACCGAAGCTGAGCTTATACTCAATATAATAAAAATAATACTTTGTCAGCAGGTTTCCCGAAAAAACGGACTTAGTTAACTTTTTATTCATAACTATTATATATGTGTCCATCAGCCCTTTCACGAAGTATATTGTTAATGCTGAATATGTTTTGCTCTTTATAACTAACAAGAGAGCTATGCTCAAATATATGGACACTAAATCCATAACGAAAATTTTTACCATCATTTCCCTGAAAATCATATGGTTTTCGTGTCCCACGCGTCCCATGGGAAATACAAAGGTGTGTTATCACATCCCATCTCATGGCACGTTTCCCATGGACAAGCCTGGACATAAGGTAACTTTGCGATAATGCGTATCCATATTAAGTTTTTGGCCACTCGGAAGCGTTGACACAAAATCTTAATATGGTGAGCTGGAGTGAATATTTAATTATTAGATGCAAACAGCTAATTTTCAAAGAGACGCTAAAATTGAAACAATATTCCGCCTAAAACTCAGCTATTAAACATGTACAACGATACTTCAAACACTTTTACGAAAATTTCTTCCCTGGTCTATTAAGGCATAGGTTCTCAAAGTGCTCCGTGGGAGAAACTTAGGCGCTCCGATTACTTAATAAAATACTGACTTGTCCAATTTTGTGACTGTCCAAAGAAGTAATAACACTAATAAAATTTGACATCAGTAGTGTCGAAATATGACAACGAGCGCAAATTCAAATGTGACCTTATATATAAGTAAGATTGCAGAGGATAAAAAGTTGTCTCTCGAGTAAAATATTCAATTCATAGCCGGTGCGAGCATTCAAAATATCTTGTCATAGTAATTTATTTGTGTTCTTCGTTACTCGAATTTTAGTCGGGAAAACTTTTACGATTATTTAATAAATGAAAAATCACTATTTGAAAATTGCACGAAATACGTCCCAAACTGCCAACTATAAGTAGACCGGAATCGTATTTTGAAGTTAATCAAATTTGATTTGTTTTTTCGGCACTCAAAATTATTTTAAAGATATCGACAAAATACGAACGATTGTAATTTAAAATATTGCAAAAAAAATTGTTCGATATATTTTGCATTAATTATCTTATATATCGTCACATACAGAGAAAAAGTCGTATTGGGCTCCATCGGTAGTTTCAAAATAGACAAAAGGTACATCGCGCGAACAATTTACTGTGTTTCCATTTCAGTTCCTATATGGTATACATTTCCCTTCTACAGCCGGAACGCCCATATGTACTTTTAGAAAAATTGTAAAATTAATGTACTTATAGAGTCAACATCGCTCTTAGCTGTTTATCGACGTAATGCCCTGATATGAGAGAAGCGATAAAACCTTCCAGCCGTGACGCAAAGTGCGAATCCTATAAATATCCTGGATTTCAAAATCACCTGTCAGACGTCTGAAAAATGTGACTCCCTTCAGACAGGAAATACTCCTTTATAACGACTTATTATTGTTTTAGCATGTATTTTCAGTCATACTAACTATCCCTGACCATCCCTGGCGCTGTGTTGTTTTGATAAATATGATTTCGAATGCTCCATAGTTGGCAGAGGTATGGAGATTTTTTGTATGTAAAAAAAACGTAAAATTAATGGTAATTTTAACGCGTAAATGCGCGTATGAGATTGGTTACGCCGTTCTACGCGCATTTCCGTCGAAAAAATTTAATTTTTTTGCATTGGGGGTGGTCTGTGCAGTAATAATAAGAGCTGTGACGTCATCAGTATCGGTAATTTGACCTTGAACTTGACAATACTGTAAATACAATTGTGAATTTCAGAGTGATAACCATTTATGCTATAATAGTCGTTTTGGTATTGTTATGTTAGGAAAAACTTGACGAAAACGTTGAAGAAAAAATTAATTAATTAAGAATTAATTATTAACCCTCTACTGTACACAGAAGCTCTCAAAGTCCAATTTTTTTTTTAGAAATTTTTGAAATTTTTTTGCAAAAATTTTTTTTGAGGGGTGTGTTTTAAAGATATATTGCTGAATAGAACTCTAGCAGACGCTTTTAAAAACCCATGAATAAAGCTTTAGGGATTAATGGTTGACATAAAAAAATAAGTTTAAAAATACCCATAAAATGGGCAGGGCTTGCGGCTTAAAAAGGGTTAAAGAAATCCTAACATAACACAAATTTACAATGTCTGAAAAGCGTTTTCAATCTGCTGTGAGACTGCTAGAACAAAACTTATGGTGATATCTTCCGTTTTAGATTTTAGTTTTAATATTTTATAATGCCGGTTTCAATTAAGAAATTGGGTTGCAAATTCACCTGGTATTAAGCCTATTAAAATGTTTAGCATTTAAATTAAGTAAAGTAATTTTAACTTATTTAGGAATAGTAATAGATACCAATTTTAAAATTGATTGTGGGGATCCGTGAATAGTGGTGATGAATGTAAATTAGAAAGATTCAAAAGATTTTAATAACATACTTGCTCTTTAGACTCGAGACAGCCACCTCTCTCAGTGATGCATAATCGGACGAATAACCCCGCATGTCTTTAGATATAATGATGAAGTGTCTTTCCCTTTTTCAAGAAGTGTTTCAGAAAGCTGAAATTTATATGAGATAATGAAATGTAGGTAAATTTTGTATGATGTGGATTTGAATTATATATAGATGTTCGAACTACGTCATTATTAAGTTTGAGGTTCATAAGTTACAGAAAATGTAATTTGACAGGAGCACAGAGAAACTATGCTTATACTTTACAGTTTAGATACATAAAAATGAAAATATTAATTGTCAGTTCATTGACAAATTATTCACAGAATTCCCCCTAAATTACAAATATTACTTTGGAATGATTTGTCAGCGTATAATATTGCAACACATCATATAAAATATATTTATATTCATGAAGAGCACGTTGAATATACGGCTACATATTCAAGAAAGGAAAATATCGAAAATAAGGCGGGAAAGATCAAATCTAACAAATTTTTCCTTTACGCCCCTCAATAAATTGTCCACGCCCTTGTGATAAGCTATGCTTATTCTGAAGATACAAAGACGACAGCTTGTAGCATTCTGATATCCATTTACATTCATTCTATATTATTTGCAGATTTTCAATATTATAAATATTACTTATTTTGAATGATCTGTCAGTGTGCTATGTTGTATCTCATTATCTAAATCTTAAATAGTTAATAGTTTATTAGTGTGTTATATTTTACCTTTAAGTTCTCTATAGTCTCTCCCTCCCAGCAACTTCCTGAAAATATAGATCCAGATTTTCAATATTATAAATATTACTTATTTTGAATGATCTGTCAGTGTGCTATGTTGTATCTCATTATCTAAATCTTAAATAGTTAATAGTTTATTAGTGTGTTATATTTTACCTTTAAGTTCTCTATAGTCTCTCCCTCCCAGCAACTTCCTGAAAATATAGATCAATAAATAACTTCAGCCACAGACATTGTAGACATATATTTATATATATATATATATAAATAAGAACAGAACAGATTATTACTACGGAATAAACGATAAGGAAATAAGAATTATATATTCCAGATTCGAAAACTTATGAACATGGGACGGTATGATTACTGAGACTACTAGCAACGGGGATATAGGCTGACTATAGTAGATTTACAATTTTGTGGGATCTCATGTATATAGTGATCTTTAAACTGGTTATCGAGCAGCGACACCCAAGTTTCTAATATCTAATTAAAAAAGTAAGAATTCCAGAGTTTTGAAACTACTATATCTCATATTGACGGCGTGTGCCGTATAAACGATCCAACTAACACCATTCAGTAGAGATTATAAACGAGAGTTTATATGAATTAAGCTCTTCACACGTGATTAGGCATAACACGACGTGACCCGCACCAACAATAGGGAAAATATGACATATATTCCCATGTCTCTAAATTTAAACAGTCCTGAACATATGAATACTTAGCACTTTTACCAAGGGGATATGGACCAAAAAAAGTTTACACTTGGTTGAATATAATTTACACAGTATTGTTTTTGAAAATTTTAGTTGGGACACGAGTTCTTTAAGGTGTAAGATTAACGGCTATCTTAATACACTTAGTATGACTCACTCTTATAATATCATTATTGGAAATTTGGGCCGATTTCAGTTTGAAGTATAGTTGGGAACATCAATGACATGGTTATCAACTGTTTACTACCACGATGAGCTACAGTTAAATTTAAGACATTAGTCTGATTACCATTATCATTTGTGGCAAAAACGCTCATCAGATTAATAAAAAAGGCCAGGACTACGATTTCAGGGAAATTAGGCATATTAGTGTGTATATAGGCATCCCATGATAAACAACAAGGTAAACAATAAGTTTTAATATTTGCATGGTTATTAAGTTGGGGTTGTGTTTTAACCGAATTGCACTTAACGAGGCATAGTTCAAATCCTTTCAGTATCATTGCAGATATACACTGCTGGATTAACTTATAGTATCACTTTAAAAAAATTCACTGTTTGTAGTAATCACAACGTGACGCCCTATTGCGATGAAACGCCTTTTATTTATGCTGACCCAATGAACTTTACCTAAACTGACATTACAAGATAGTAATTGGTCTTTCGGTTTGGACGATTAAACGAAACAACAGCAGATGGGACAACACAGCAGTTAGCCCCTGAACGTGCAGCGCAATACTGACTACGCCATTATTCACCGGATATTGCTACAGTTAATTTGTAGTACAGAATAGTTAATTTCGCGTTTATACTCAAAATATTAAAAGTAATAATTTGTCTGCGATTTCCCGAAAAAAAATACAACATATTATTTATTTATAGACATGTAAATTGAAAGATTTCAAATGATATGATTACATACTTGCTCTTCAGACTTGATAGGCCTCCATCTCACTCAGTGATGAAAATCTGACACTTGACGAATTTCTTTTGGTGCAATGATAAATTGTTCTGTCGACTTTCAAGCAGTGTTTTAAAACGCTGAAAATCAATATATAGATCGTGATTTTGTGTAAGTCAATTCTAAATTTGAATTAAACTAAATTTCGTGGAGCCAACTATGCCATTTTCAGGTAGTTAATTCACACAAATGTTATTTGACAGAGACACTACAAAGCTATGCTTATGCTAAAGATACAAAAAACCAACTATGTAATTCAATTGAGGTCATTTTCAACTGTCGCTGATTTCACCAAATTTACATCCTTTAGTTAAAATGATATGTTAGTGTATCATATTGTACCTCATTTTGTATTGTTAAAGTGAGACTCTTTTCTGAATATTTAACGGGTAAATTTCGATATTTAATTTCATAAAATTTAAAATTTAGAAAGTTTAGACGAATAGACGAATAAAATTTATTCAGCGATTGACATTAAATTTCAAATATAAACTCTATAACATATCAGGTGTAGTCTTCAAACTGCACAAATTGCAAATATTACAATAACAATAAAATACTCAATGAATTTATTTAACTATGCGACATTTTGGTGCGCATACATCAGGAGCACCCAATGTTGGCTTGCATCGAACTATTTAGCATTTTAAACGTGAACGTGGGTCTGACTTTTTTATATAAATCTTACAATTTCGAGAGAAAACACATGATCAGATAAGTGGCATAACAATGCTGACTCTGATCGCAAGACCAGAGACGCGGTGCGCTCGCATCGAATTTTTTAGCCTTTTAAACAAAAACAGTGGTATACAGGAATCAATAGGCGTCAAATAAAATGTTCAAATAATATTTACTTGTGATATTCCTCGTTCGTTAGTTCGTGTCTTTGAATCTTCAACCTTCAATATTTCTTCATCTGAAAAAAGTTAAGATATTGATAAATAAATTGTCGCAGAACTGTAGCTAGCATAATCAATGGACAGTGGGACTGAATTTATCGGATCTTTTGCACAAAGCTCCCGCCACGTTTTAAAATGACATATTAGTAATTATCCATTTGGGGTTAGGAATGATTTAAAAATTTGAATTTCCAGTGCAATCTGCATTCCTAACTTAAACTGGATAATTACTAATTCTCTTATTTTGAACGTTGGTAGGGTCTTTGTACAAAGATCCAATCCATACACAATAATATATTAAAGTAAAAAGGCTATGGCGAATCTCTATTAAACCATGGATTTTGCGCTACATTTGCGAAAGTTTTGAAAGTAAGTGTATTACGTTTAAGTTTCTTCATGATAAGCTTATGTATTGTCATATAGGTTTTAAGTTTGGCCTATTTGTGAGAAAACGATAGAACCCGCTGTTAGTGAGTTGGGTGCAAAAGAGAATCATCCATCAATCTAGACTTCTGTATTAGTTAATAAGTCCAAGTCGTATAGGCCCGAAAACCTCTAATTTACCACTTATACAATAGTAAAATGAAAGCAATATAATAGCAATGAAAACAATGGGTATAAAGAACATTTAACTCACCTGAATATTGTTTCGAACTCGCTGTCCTAACCCAACAGGCAGCCTATCCATACATCCTACACAAAATCAAATCTTATCCTATCACGAACATTTGTGACTGACTGAAAGCGATGTCGCTTGTGGCTTCCCGCGCAAAAATATCTGACGAAAAAAGCTATCTGATTGTTGGTAATCAAATGTTTTTACCTGATTACTTTAATTACTCCAGGTTGTCGTCACCGGTCGATCACGCTTCTGACGCGTGATCTCAGAGTTGCAGAATGCAAATGGCGGTTGGATTTGCTTTATTCATAGTATAATACCTAGTTCACAGTAATATTCTCAGGATCTTTTGTAACAAGCCCCGCCCCAAAACAACACCCCGCCAACGCTCGAATTAAATAAAAATAGTACTTATTCAGTTAAGGTGAGGGATGCAGATTCAGCCGGAAATTCAAATTTTCGAATCGTTCTAACCCAAAACCCTAACTGCATAATTACTCATTTTTTATTTTAAAACTTGACAGGGGTTAAACACACAAGCTCAGATCACACATTTTTGCATCAGTGACGGGAGCTTAGTACAAAGAATCCAGCAATTCCATTATATTTGTCTGTTTACATTTGTCGAGTAAACGCGCACGTGAATGCCATCAAAAATGTAACCGTCCTACAACTCAATGAAAGAATAACGGCGTGTACAGGTTCAGCGTTATATCAATGCATTCTCTGCATTGGCGTACAAATCTTAGCTCATTAACTGGCGCATAGCCAAGAATACTTTTAAGTTTTCTTACTATAACGTGCGGGCGATGTCGTTAAAAGAGAGGTCATATTGTGACGTTGTTTCGATGCCTACTATATAGAAATTTCTTCGCCCAAACCAAACGGCGGAGACATAACATCAGCAACGAGGTTAATCACGGTTCTATGTGAAGTAAATAATTGACTGCTAAAGACAAGAGCATACCGACGACAACAACTGATGATATATAGATCAACTATTCGAGACCATTCAAATATTTGGTGTTATGGAGCTCGTGAAGAGGTGGACTGTTATTGACGTAGCCCCACAATAAGAACGTAACAAAAACAAATTGTTACTCAGCGATCAATATTGATGGGTGAATTGAAATTACTCTATTTAATACCTCAGATGTATTTGCTGCTGCCTAAATTTTATTAATGCCATTTTGAGTAGACGAATAGATCGCGGAGACCTTAGGTCCATTTGAAGCACTTTGAGTCTGTCTCTAGATTAGACCTCTTGGTAAAGAACGATCATGATACAGGTATGTAAGGCCGTAAAGAACATTCCTGAGATTTCAACACCCAGGGGAAGGGTATACACGTATTTTAATGTATTTAGTATCTATGTCAGCCAGTGCACTGCAGCTGACTACGTTTGCGTTGAGTGGCGCATCGTGCTAAGCCCTAGGAATGCGCTTGATTTCTAACCTAAGACTACCCCGCTTAGATTCGCAGGTTCAAATCCCGTAGGGGATAATTTAGTACCAGAGGATTACGGGCGGCTTCCTCCCGCCACCCCTACCCCAAGCCACAGAACACTTGCACTTTTTAGGTCGCTTCGCGGAACACCAAAAATGAAATTGATAAAGAAAAATGATGCAATGCAGCGAGTTGCTAAATGCGCCGCGAATACCTAAAATATGATTGGATATTTTTGTTTTGTTTTTTAATTTAAATGCTGGGTATATGAATCAATAAATTCATTTTACCTTTCTATGTCGATACTTTTCATTACGTAGTGTGTGCCTTTAAAGTTACGTAACAATGAAGTACTTTTATTTATCTGCTCAATCTATTATTATTTATCCACTGAATCGAGTTTAGCAAACATAAGTAATTTTTTCCGCATTTTAAAGTGTAACCAGGCAGAGGTGGAGAAAGAAAAGTTGACCTTTTGCCATTATCCTTTCGGCATATATGTTTACCTACAGCAAAACCAAAAGCTGTAAACTTGATATTGAACTTGACAATCAAAAAGCTAGGCCGACGGTTAACGAAAATGCCACCACCCGCAAAAAGTTTGTCAGCTTTAGGCCGACGGTGACGCGATATTCAACAGTCGTTAGTTGAGCGACAACTTTACGATGACGTGATTGACATGGCGACCAATTTAGCCCTAAGCGAACGCCATATAAAAAAGATGTTTTCTTGTAGGCTTTCCCACTACCGGAGGAAAAAATCTCATTATGTATAATTTTTGCAGCCATAGATTAAACATTTACATAAAGTCATCAGCTCCACGAAACTAGGGCTCAACGTCTCAACTTCTTAACTTTGGCCGCGAGTAGGGCTAGCCTAAATTTTACTGGTTGGCAAAATTGGCCCGCTTCGCTCAGTTGGATGATTCGTGTCAACCATAACATCGACTGATGGATTTCATTAATCATCTTGCACAATTTCATAGATCATTTGAAGGCTCTCTCCCAACTTTCCAAGCTAAGGAAGAACGCAAGAGAATCGATTCCGGCCCATTACAAGTTGAAGCAGTGAGGAAAGCTTACTTGTGCCTTTATGGGTTTCGCTTTGGGTAGGATCTTCATATAAGCGCGACTGGACTGAGGTCTGAACTCTGGATCTCCAGTTGGATAATGTATATTTAATACACTGACTTGTAAAGATCCATTTGTACACTTAGTGTCCAATGAGAGGATGAGCTGAAAATGCCTAACTTGGTAACATCACGCGCACTCACTCAGAAATACAGGAGACCGATATCTGAGCAAAGTTACAGGCCAACACACTAAACTGCCAAGAAAGACTATAAAAAGACATGATATACTCGACATAGTCGACCACATGTTGGAAGTACAGTAAGTTGGTCTCGCGCAATCCAACTCGTAATCCATTTAGATTCGCCAATATTATAAAACTTACGACACTTGCATAAATATAATTTTGTGTCTCCAGTGTTACCGCCAATATCTTGAAGTAAAATCATTTCTCCCGCAAGTTGGCGCCATGGACCAGCTTATCGAATGCTTGGTTATTGCACCACAATGACTTTGTGGAAGTGACGTCAGGGGACCGCGCGCGCTGCAGGATTCTGGAAGTTTCTGGCTGATGGCTGTTTTGACGTCGGTCTGAGAGTGTTATTTTAGGGTTTATAATTGATTAATTAGTGAACGACTTAGGCTTGTAGTGTTAGTAAAATGTACTGTATTTATTTGTACTGCTAATAATAGTGTATTATTGATATTCCTCACAGTTTTTATTGCAATATTGCTAAGTAATTCAGTCAAGTTATTGTGATTTAATGTTCAAGTTACTGCTTGACGACCCTTGAGGACACAACGTCAAGTAAGTTTATACATATAGTTTTGTATTCTAACTTTTACATGGTTTGTATTTGTTTTCCTGTCAGGCCTTGAAAGTGCCGGCAGAGGTAATTTGTGTGTTTATTTATTATAACTGTTAGTGATGCCATATTTGGTCATTAGGTAATTGTGTGACGTAACAACGATATTTAGGGTTTGTTTACAATAGTATAGGCCTACTGATACGTTACTGCCCCGATCTTGTTATTATTTGTGTATTTATTATTTTTATGTTATTTCAGAAAACCGTACTGACGTACTGCTGTATTGTTGTTCGTACTTCTTTGTACTGTGCATCTGTTCGTACTGAAGTATTGCTGTATTGTTGTTCGTACTGTGTATCTGTTCGTATTGCATATTGTTTTACACTGTTTGCAACACATCACAAGAAAATAAAACATCTTATGCTGATACAGTGATAGTACGCGTCTTTTTGGGAGTGCAACCTGGTCGTCAAGAGTATTGGTATTGGCCATCCGTACACCCTATGTGGGCAGAGTCTGCACTCCACAATTAAGATTTAATCAAGGCTCTGCGCCAACATAAAGTTTTTTGACGTTTCTACAAAATATTGACAATTGTTAAATTTAAAGGCCTTTACCAGTGGACATAAAATTATGGCTGAGTCAAATCCAGTTCAATATACTGAAGAAGATGTACAAAGTTTTCAAAATGCACAAGAAATGG